>NW_027185754.1:20134156-20138644 GCF_028583685.1 Petaurus breviceps papuanus | reverse complement strand
CTCCCCCCCCCCTTCCTCCCTCCCTCTGTCTCTCTGTCTGTCTGTCTCTCTCCCTCCAGCCGCTAAATAAACTCAGCATCCAATAAATGACCGGCAGTGGTATTAGGCCAGCAGCAATGGAAAGGACATCTGTTAACTCTTTGTCAAATGCCCTGTCCTTACTCCTTTATTCCAAATAGTTCTGTTGTTAATTACTACTCGAAGTATATGACATACAGAGCCCCTCAAACAGAGCAGTGGAGACCTGTTTAGCAGGAGAAATCTGGCTTCAAGTAATTCCCTTCCTCCTACCTCCCTTAAAAAAAAAAATCCAAAGCAAATCATTTTAAAATAAACAGTCATGTAAATTGTGGCACCAAAATAGGTTGTTGGAATATGCTTTGATTAAATCCCAAGATTATAGGGCACTGTGCAACAGTGCTGTATCTAATAGCATCATTCTGCAGTCCTTCATGGAAAAAAAAATCACTTGAAATTCATGTTAAACCATAGCAAAGTTTCCACTAAGAATATAAGTATGGTCAAAGTTGCCTTTCAGTATTTTTTCAATATTTGTGACATAACAATCTTGAAACATTTTTTGGTTTCCACAATAAGCACGAAATGTACACATACATACACAATGAGATGTATATATGTGTATACATATATGTGTGTATGTGCATATATACATATAAGTAGCAAAACTGCATTTTACAAGTACTTTGGAACCTGGAAGTGTTATTCTGATAAATAAATAAAAATGACAATCTGAAGAACTTTCTTTAAAATACACACACACACACACAACCAAGATAGTAAAAAATGAAATTCTGTCTTGCTGAATGACATTACAAGGGCAGTGGGGATGGCACAGATGTACCCATAAGCATTGTGTCTTCTTTGGTCTTCATTTGTCAGCAGGACTGTGGAACACTTGAACAAAGCTTGGCTTGGATCATTCTAGTGTTATTACCTTTCCTTTCATAGTGACAAGGAAATCATGTAAGTGTTTTATTTGAGTGCTAGACTGGTTCATTTGTACAACACCGAGGTCGGGTGTCTCTTTTCCCTCTTGTCCTCTCAATGTGGCTTCCTGTTGGAAATGATGCTTCCAAGCCTGCTGATAGCCCAGTGGGTTCACTAGGAATTAGGATGAGCTTTCATTTCTAAAACCAAGAGCCACTGAGTTTCCTAGTCACTGACTGGACACCTATACTCAAAATGACATATCTCTCCCTTACCAAACTTTATGTTATCTTCTGGTTGGAGTAGAAAGGGAGTTATGAGTCAGGGCTATAAACATACTGAGACTTTGGGGACACATTTTTAGGGACTATGAAATCTCAATGGAGAATTTCTCTACTCCTCTTCATGTATTCCTAACCTGTGTCTGATTGTTTATATTCTTATGTTACCCATAACTATTTCTGGGGTTCCATTTATAACACCATTCTGCCTTCTGGCCCTGGAGTAAAATAGGCATGCCTTTGCTACCTTTCTTGACCTTTCCAGTTGAGTGATTTTTATACCCTTGCTTTGAGGAAGCATGGTATAGGGGACAGAGGGCTGGTCTTAGAATCAGGAAGACCTGAGTTCGAGTTCTACCTCAGATATAGCCTAGTGGTGTAACCTAGGTAAGCCACTTAACTTCTGAGTACCTCAGGCAGCTCTCTGATAATAAATTAAGATAAATTGCCAACCTGCATTGATAGAGGGTTGATGAAATCACAGGTCCACATTAAAAAAAAAAAAATACCATCTCCCTGCCTGCCTCTGAAGGGTGGGGAACCTTCTTTTAGAAGCATCACCTACCTCCCCAACAGCTGCTCATACTTGTTTATCTAATAAGATCACTCCTTAGCCAGCCTTGTTTGGAGGAAGATGGGTTTTGTAGTGGTGCTATTGACTGAGCACTGAGCTAAGCAAGGTGCAAGCCTGGGAAATCTCAGTGACTTGGGAAAGGAGACCAGGGAAATTGGACCAAAGCTTGTCTGGGAAGGATCATTCATAGGTATGTGGGGAAGAAATAAACAAGAGGTCATTGTGATATATCCATTCAGGCTTTCACCACTTTTTTTTTTCTTTCTGGGAAAACCTCACCCCTACAGTGTACCTTAAATAGCTCCAGCAAGATGCTTTGAGAGACTAAAATGCACCCCAAGAGCAAATCCCTTTAAGGAATAGGAGGCTTACAAGTGCAGTGGTTGCTCAGTATTATGCCTACGAACGCGGTTGAACATTTTCCTCACCAAACAGCAAATGTTTCTACTATGAAGTTGTGGGTTAGACTTTCTTTAGACCCGTTAGTCTTTTGTTTGTGCCTCGAGATAGCATTGAATAACATATTTAAGCTACTCATGTATGAGAAATCAAAATTATATCTCGTGAATTGATTTCCTCACACACTTGGAGAACATAAATCTCCCTTTTGCACAGGAATCAAGTGCAAAGCATATGGTAAAGATGATTTTTAAACTGGCTTTATTCTGGGTACCAAAACAGCAGAACAGCCACTCTGTCCAAAGAGGGCATTATTGCCTGTGGAGCTGCTGTATGGTAAGACATTAGTTTCCAGGCTGTAGCCTACTTCTGTATTAACTTATTCATTAGTGTCTTTACTGAGCATCCAAGGAAGGGTTGCAAGATAATGGGTCACCAGTAAAATGTATGAAAGGGTTATAATTCAATGTTCTGTCTGGAACCCTGAAGGGAGAGGGGAAAAATCTGCCTAAATCAGTTCTCTTCTGCAGTTTTTTTCCCATCCTTGATAATCAAGTCTTTCAAATAATGTTATTTGTATAAATTAAGAGAGTGGCATGGAGGTAGAAGAATTCAGAGGATGTTTTAAATGGTCATAATATTAATTGCATTCTGCCCTGATTTTCCCGTCACCTCTTAATACTAGTGCCTTCCCTCTTTTAATTATTTCATATTTATAGACTGTTTGTACATATTTGTTTGCTTGTTGTTTTCCTTATTAGACAGTGGCTTCCTTGAGGGCAGGGGCTATCTTATGCCTTTTTCTGTACTCCAGCATTCAGCATAGTTCCTGGCACATAGTAGGTACTTAGTAAATGTCTACTGACTGATTGAGTTTCCGTCTGTATGGTTTAACACTGAAGTAAATGGGACTAATTCCACAAGTCACACATGAATATCTGACTTGTTTCCATACAGTTATGCCATATAGACATACCTCATGAGTTGTTATAAGGATCAAATGAAATAACAAATATAAAGCATTTTGTAAATGTAAAAACCTTAAAGAGTCATGTAAATGCTAGCTGTTGTTATTCTGTAACGTCTGTATATTCAACCCTTTCCTATCCACACTGCAAGAGAAGGAAGTCCTCATTACAGGCAGAATATATTTGGACTCAGTTTTTTTTGATAAGTGATGCGACACTGTAAAGATTGATGTCATAGGATAGAAAGGGTGTACCCTACAATACAGAATGATGAGGGATGGTAGATGAACTGGCTCGTCTACACAAGCAGCTTCTATGCCAGGAATCAAAAAGCTATTTGAATGTTCTGGGGATTTGAAGCCAGGAAATCTAGGACCAAGCCTGGAGACTGTTAGAAGGCACTATATAATAAGGTCCTAGGCTCAGGCAGTCATATAAATAAACATCTATCCCAAGTTTCTCATAGTTGTTGTACATGCTACATAGCATGTACATTCCCCCCTGTTCTGAGGTTCAGGCCCTGAAGCCAGCAAAGACAGAGGGATAAAGCTTCAATACTAAAACTCACTGGAGTTCATCCCATTAATTCACATGTGGACTTACTTAGGGAAATACCTTAACAAAAAAACCAAATAGAGAATTTAAAACAAAATTCAACAGTATGTGAATGAAAAAGTTATTGGATGTTTGGCACCAGTCTTCCCCTCTAGTCCATTCATGTTGCATTCACTTCCGAAGCAAATCCAGCCTCTTCCAGGCAACTTTTCCAAATTTGTTTTACCATTCTCTCAATCTCTCTCCCTTTCTCCATTCCTCTCTCTCTCTGTCTCTCTCTTTTTTTCATTTCTCTCTTTCTCTGTCTCATTTCTCTCTCTCTGTCTCTCTCCCTCTGTCTCTCTTTCCCTCTCCTTCCCTCCCTCCCCCTCCCTCCTATCTTATATAATCTCTACATACAATTTATAACTTAATATAGTTTATACTTAATTTTGTACCCCATCAGATTATTTGCTACTGCTACACATGTGTTAGTCTTACCTTCCCAACTCAATTGGTAGGACCTCGAGGGCAGAGACTGTGCCATACTCTTCTGTATTCCTCACAGCTCCTGGTGTTGAGCACATACCCAGTGAGTCACCAAGTTCAGGCAATTCTTTCTTCACCACGTCTCTCTCCCTGCTACTCTGTTATTTCCATTGCCACAGTTACCTTCCTAGCTTAGACTTTCATCACTTCCCATTTACACTATTACTGCTCTTCCTTGCTTGACACTTCCCCCTTATCTCTCTCTCTCTCTCTCTCTCTCTCTCTCTCTCTCTCT
>NW_027185754.1:20075535-20134056 GCF_028583685.1 Petaurus breviceps papuanus | reverse complement strand
TCTCTCTCTCTCTCTCTCTCTCTCTCTCTCTCTCTCTCTCTCTTTCTCTCTTCCTCCCATATATCATATACACACTACCAGAATAATCTTAATAAAGTACAGCTCTGAACCATTTACACACTTACTCAATAACCTTCAGTGATTCCACTTGGCCTAGAAATCCAGACTACATAACCCGGCTCCATTGATTCTACTAGCATTTCCTAAATACGTTCTACTTAGACTATCTTGGTCTAGTAGCTTATGGTACTAAGATGAATAGGACATATAGCCTTTCTCCTCAAAGAGTCTATAGTCTGGCAAAGAGATGATATAGGCACAAACATATTTATGTATAATATAACAGAAATATAACATTCATAGTATAGAGCATATTATATTTCATCATATCTTGAGGAGCCGTAGCCATTTATTCCTGGCTCAGTTCACTTTCCAACTTGCTCTATCTCCTCCTCACTCTTACCCCCACATGGAAACTACCCTTTTCTAACAGATTTGGGCATTGTCTTAATAGAGGTGATCAATAATTGACACTTATGGGAATAGATAAGATTGCCAAGAGAAAAAATATAGACAGAGAAGGGGGCTGAAGGCAGAGCCTTGGGAGACACAGTTGGGAAGTAGGAAGAGGAAGATGAACCATAGAAGGAAATGAAGAAGGGGCAAGAAAACCAAGAGAGAAGAGTGTTTCAGAAGTCACAGTAGAAGAGAAGATTACAAAGAAGGTGGTAGCATCAGAAAGGTCAAGGAGGGTGATGTCTGAAAATAAGCCAATCGATTAGGTAATTAAGTCATTGATGTATTTGAAGAAATCATGGCCATAGAATGGTGGGGATGGAAGCAGGATTACATTTCCCTGCCGTGTCTTATGTATCTCTGTTCCTTTTTTACTGTTTAACACAAGGCTTTGCACATAGTAGGAATTCCACAAGTATTTGCTGGTTGGTTGAAAGTAGGTTATAGAGGTGGCTAGGTGGCACAGTGAATAGAGCACTGGCCTTGGAGTCAGGAGGACCTGAGTTCAAATTCGGCCTCAGACACTTAACACAAAAACTAGCCCTGTGATCTTGGGTAAGGCATTTAACTCCAACTGCCCTCCAAAAAAAAAAAGTAGGTGATAAAAATATTTGGGGGTTGGTTGTTTGATGACTTAAAGTATTGTTTTTAATAGGAGCAAAATATGAGAGAAATCTCTAATGTGAGCAAAATCAGTAGGTCCCTTCACTGTTCCTGGAAATGAAACTGGGAGGAGAGAGCAGATCTCCTTCAAGTATTTTTTTAAAAGATCATCTTCTCCAAAGGAGAGATTAGGGGCAGAGATTGGACTTTATCTGAGAAGAAAAGATAGAGTTCTTTCTGAAAGGCTATTAGCACTGGGATGTTCATTAGCCGTCCTGAAAAAGCCTTTGTCCCTGGACATCTGTTTCTCATTAGTTTAGAAGATACAGGGGATAGTCTGAGTTTTAGTTTTCTTGCTGGTATGCTGTTTCTCTTAGGTAACTTGCTTTAACATTCCTTGTTCTTTAGAAATTGGTACTTGATTCAGTAAAAAAGCCATTCATTTCTATTTGCCCTATAAAATAGTTGTGTGTATTTGGAGGAAAGGGTTAGTGAGAAGGATTTGTTTGTTTTTAAGGATGGAGAAATCATTTGTTTATCTTGATACTTCACTTTCCCTTAAGAGTTCAGAAAGTCTCTTATTTGGAAGAAGGGTTCAACTTGTTCCCAATCCTTGGCAAAGAAGGTTTGGAAGTAGGTAAGGTGCACAAAAACACAGAATTCGAGAGTTTTAATGGACTGTGGGGCCACCTAATATACCCTGTATGTGAAAGGATACACACACACATCAGTAACTTAGATACTTACCTTTAACACCCCCAAAAGAAAGCCTGGAAAGGCAAAAGTCATATAGCCTCAGAATCACCAGCCGGCCCGGGCCTAGACAGCAAGTTGCACCTCAGTAACATGATGCATTTCTTGAAAGTATTGAAACTACTCAGAGGTAAATACAGAACACACAAGTCTCTGTTTCTCGAAATCTTTGCTAATCAACAAAATTTTAACTTACTATCATAATGAAGACTTCTTTCCTTATGCCTGAGTACTAACCTTTTCTTTCAGAAGCCAGGGTATATATTATTATGCCATAGAAGTAAATTGGAAAAGGTAAAAATTTTCCTAGACATGCTTATTCTAGGGACCTAATGATTCTATAGAATCAGTTCATCTCAAGAGTCAGAGAGGGCTTCAGAAGGTATCTACTCCAATCCATACCTGAATAGGAAGTCCCTCTACAAGACATTGGAAAAGTAGTCATCCAGGCTTTGCTTGAATACCTCTAGTGAAGAGGATCCCACTTGTCCTAGGCAGTCCATTCCACTTTTGGACAGTTCTGCTAGCAACATTTGCATAAAGGGTAACATTTGGATGAAGGGATTGTATCTTGGTGCTGGCTGCTTGGTGTGTTAATAGTAATAACAATAGTTTATATTTGCATAGTATTTTAAGGTTTATAAAACTGTTTCTTCACAACAACTTTGTGATCAAGTATCATTTAATTTGCAAAGAAGCAAATTTAGACTTGATGTAAAAAATAAACTCTTGCTAATGGAACAATGGGTTGGACTAGAAGGCTACTGAGGTCCTTTCCAACTCTTGAGATTTACTGATTCTGTAGTGCCCATTTTATTGCTGTGGAAACTGAGAAGTGAAATATCTTGTCAACAGTGACTAACTTTCCCCAAAGTCCAGGAGCCTATTGGCTTATTAATTAAACATTGCTCAGACACTGTCTTTTTAACATTAGCAACTCTACCAAACGGTTTGGAAAATAAAAGTGTGATCCTTCTACATGATGCCTTTCCTAATCTCCCTAGTTATAATTGTCTCACCCACCAAATCACCTTGTATTTTATATTCTACGTGTTTTGTTCTTACTTTGTATATACTTACATACATACATATTTTCTCTCCAATAGAATATAATCTCCTCGTGGGTAGGAATTGTTTCAGTTTTGTCTTTGCATCATCAATGCCACAAACAGTGTGTGGTACGTTGTAGATGCTTCCCGACCAATAAATTAATTCAATGAAACAGTTAATAATGATTGCTAACCTTAGACTGTTTGAACGAAACTATTTTGTGATTTGTGTTTTAGTACTAATTTGTTTGACATGGCCTTCAACTTTCTGTGAGTGCATCCCTTCCTTATATGCAAGCATCTTTGGGATAATATCTTCTTTTGAGTAATCTAATTCCACAAAACCTTCCCAGACCACTCCAGACCACAGAAACTTCTCCCTCCTCTAGATTCCCTTTGCACTTAATGACCACATTATTCATTTGATGCTTAGCACACATGGTCTGCCAATTCTAGAATTTTCTAGGTGCCTACATCTTATCTCCCCATCTCTGTTGTAAATTTCATGGGATTCCCTCAATATATATGGTTCAAGATTCCACACATAGTTGGTGCTCAAAACATCTTGGCCGAATAATCAATTGACTCATATTTCTTAGCAATAGAAGATTAGATCATTACTTGTAGTATATTTGTATCTGCTTTTCTTTTTAACTACATGATAGAAAAAAAAAAACATCAAGGCCATCTTACAGGTAGAGGGTGGGGACAGAAATTTAACTTAACAACCACTCAGTAAAGCATATTTATTTCTTCTGTGTTTCCTTTACCTCTTCTTATTCCTTTTATTTAATTTTACACATAAACAACCTAATGTAAAACACAATACAAAACTGTTTACAATTTTAAAAATTTAACAAATGTACCATTTTTTCTTTCTGACTCCTGTTCTCTTTGTCCATTTCCTTTCTGAATTACTTTTATTTTTTAAATTTTATTAATATATTTTGTATTTATATCAATTCATTTCTCAATATACCTCTTGCCTCTCCCTAACCTTAGCAAGTCTTCCTTCCTAACATGTAAAACAAGATAAAACTTCATCAAAACCAACCAATGCATCAATTGCATAACAGCACATGTAACATTCCACATTTATAGTCCCCTGTCTCTCTAATGAAAGGAAGATGATGCTTTTTCTTATCTATTCTCTGGGGCCAAACTTGGTCATTATAATTCCATGATGTTGTTTTGTTTTATTGTGTGTTTTTTTTTCCTTTTTCATATTGTAGCCATTGTGTAAATTGTTTTCCTGGTTCTATATCAGTGAATATAATTCTTCCTATGTTTCTCTGAATTCTTTATCTTTATTGTTTCTTAGAGCACTGTAATATTCTGTGTCATTCATGGAACACAATTTGTTTAGACATTCCCCAATTAAAGGATAATTAATTTGTTTCCAATTCTTTGCTATCACGAGAAGTTCTACTATGAATACTTTGGCTTATAAGGGATATTTCTTTCTGTCTTTAACCAACTCGGGATATGCCTAGCAATCAGATATCTGAGTCAAAGGGCATGGGCATTTTACTTACTATCTTAGCATAATATTAAATTGCTTTCTGAAATGGTTAGAATAATTCACAGCTCTACCAACAATATATTAGTATGCCCATTCCCTGAATCAATTCCAGCATTATTTCCATCTTTTGTCATCTTTGTCGATCTAGATCTGAGATGAGATCTTAGAATTGGAATTTATCTTACCATTAGTGATTTGGAGCAATGGTTGCAAAAATTTTATTACTCCTTTGAGAACTATTTATTCCTCTCCTTTGACCACTTATCCATAGGGGAATAGCTTTTAATCATATGAATTTGTGTTGTATAGCAGACTCTTCTCAGACTTATTTAATGCAAAGATTTTTCCCCATTCAACAGTCTTACTTCTTATTCCCTTTATACATTTATTTATAGTCATATTTCTTCTGGTTTTGCTTCTTTTGTAAAGCAAGTTTATTTGAAGTTGAGAATAATGCCACTACGATTTGGTTATAAAGAAGAAAGTAAGATTTTAGGCTTAACTGTAATACCAAACCTTGAGTAAGGCACAATCAATATGGGGTTTAAGTACGAGGCAAAATTTTAGATATGAAGAGGCCTGCCTATGATTATTTTTCATTAACTCTGAGGAGCTGTAAATAACCTTGATATTCCTATTGATGTATTTTGGCCTGAATGACCTGAGTTCCAGTTTACTGTGTTAAATGATAGACTATTTAGAGGTCTGTGTTATATAAAACAAACAAAAATCAAACATTCTGGCTAAGTCATCTTTCTCTAACTTAAAGATAGTGAAGGAAAAACTCAAAATTCAAACCTTTCTGTAGTTTATTTATAAAAGCTAAAAGTCAAGCTCTAAAAATCATGGTAGTGTTAAGTAATGATTTGAGATTAAGATTAGAGTTTGTAAAGAAAAAAACCTGAGTTTAAAAAAGAAATTAATATAGGACACTCCCCCCCCCAAACAACCTGCCATCTATTATTAGATAACATGTGCTCTTTCTGTTTTACATTCAGAATACATAAATCAGTCCTCAAATATTTTTAAAGAAATCCTCAAGAGTACCAGGCTCTATGTGGCTAAAACCTTCACAAACCATCTTGAGATCAAGGGCAGGTAAAAAAAAAAATTAGGTTTTTTTTTTTTGTTTTTATCAAGGTTCGGTGCTTTTTCTTAAGAATCTAAGTTTATATCAGAATTTTGAAAGTGCCAAACAACAAAGAGAGTTCGTTGAGTCAGAATTCTTGGACAGAGAATTGGAATGGTAGCAAAGAAGAAAAACGAAGGCAGAGCGTTGTGATTTGGAGCAGTGCTACAGACCCCGTGGGCTTGTTCATCTAGCATTCTGTAATGTTCGGGTTGGGTTGGATGGTAATGCACTTGCTTCAGCTCTAGCTCGCTATTTCTCATATCTATCTTATTGCCATGGGTAAAACGGCCGCAATGGCATCCGACGCCCATTCTGAAGCCCCAATTTGCTGATAGAAAGCCTGGAATTGGGACTTCTTTCATGAATCTTAGAAGAGCCTTTATAGGCCCTTTTCTAAAGCCAGTTGTCCCATGTCACCTGTTCCATAATCCTGAAATGCTGTGGCTCTTGGGCTCAGCCTGCTTTCCTAGCTCATGTACCCAGCTGGGGCCTCTCTGAATATCTCTGTTTAGGCCAGAATTTGGGAAACCACCTTACTTAGGGGAGGCAGGAGGGGGTGGAGTAATGGTTTGCATGAGAAATTTCCACAAAGAGAGGGGAGTATCAGACTTGGGCCCTCTGTGCTAGGTGAGTCTCTAGGCAAGCCTGTGGGCCCCAGCTGGTCTATGTGTTGCCTCTTGGGGGCTTGTTTACACTGACATGTCTCTATCAGTTTTAACTGTTAAGCAGATTTATTTGTTACTACTGGCTTCTTTGGCTTTGATAATCTTGCTTTTATCCTCCTGGGTAGCAGGAGCAGTGATGTCTGACTACGTAGTGTTTGAAACTGAGCTGTGAGAAAACACAGCCGGTGCTGTTAGGTCCTTGCGGGGTTTTCCTGTTTATGCTTCTCTCCAGAACTTTGTGCCGCTGATGTTCAGGTAAACTATTCCCTTAATTATGGTTGATCATCTTGGGGGTGATACTGAATTTAGCTTTCAAAAATAATCCTTGAAAAGCTGTCTCTTTTCAAATCCCTTCTTTCAGTTTACCAAAAGGAAGCCTCCTAGCATTTATGGATATATATTTTAACTCATTCCTTCCTTATTTGCTGTGCCTTTGTTGGGCTGGATGAGATTTTGGAAATAATTACTCTAGAGAACTATATGATTCCGTATTTTGGGCTTTGGGGATAGAGGCTCCTTTTGGGCTCCCGGTTCTTCATTGACTCCCCAGGAAGTTAGGCTGCAGGTTATTTGTTCCTGTACTCCTGGTATAAACTGACTCTGAGGTCTGGATTAAGGAAAGCCCCTGAAAAGGAAATGGGAAGCAGCCTTGAGTTTCACTGCCTCAGATTGCAAAAGGTTTTCCAAGTGCCCAGGAGCATTCTCACCTTAGGACCTGAGCTAGGGAGGAAGGAAGAAATCAGGCAAAAGTACAGAACGATATCTGGAATCTCCTGATTGAAGTTTTGGTACATAGCAAATAGGTGTGAAGTGACAGGATCATAGATGCTGGAGCTGGAAAGGGACCCTGAAGGTATTTTTCTGTGGTTTAGAAGAGCACGTGAGCCTGTGATTTAGGAAGATGGAGCTCCCTGGAAGTGGTTCATTAAAGGAAGAATGGAATTCTGTTGTACATCCACTTATTAATTCATGCTGCTAAGACACAGAGAATAAGTTCAGAAGAAAGAAAATGTGGACAATGGATCTTTTGGAGAGAAGGAACATCTTGTGATACAGGATGTTATCCTATGATGTTAACATTCTAAAAGATGGGACATATACAGGCATACGCTCTCATGTCATTGATGTGTTTCCCTGAAAACACAGTATTGGGTGAAGTAGAAGGAAGTGAAGTGAAGGAAATGTCTTTTCATAGGACTCAGGTATGATCAGTAAGCAAATTAGCAAGAGTAACAAACTTGTTTTAAGGGGAGTTAATACCCCAGGACTCAGGGTCAGCGGAGCCAGGTACTGACCAATGAATAGAGGGCTTTGCTTATAATATTTTTCTTTTTGTTGCTTTTTGGAAGGCAATTGGGGTTAAGTGACTTGCCCAAAGTCACACGGCTAGCAAGTGTGTCAAATGTCTGAGGCTGGATTTGAACTCTAGTCCTCCTCACTCCAGGGCTGGTGCTCTATTCACTGTGCCACCTAGACACCCCTGCTTATAATATTTTAATCACATTATCAGTAGCAGCTCACATTTCTATGGCGCTTTAGAAGTCACAAAGCACTTTCCTTACAAAGTTACTGTAATTCATACTCTTGTATGAATTACTCCTGGATAATGTCTTATAATGTAAGTTATAATTTCAAACAAACCTTTGTTTATATATGTGTGTGAAGAGCTGTGAGCTCAATGACAAAAGGACCCCTGTGTTACCTAGACTTTGTGTTTCTCCCAGTACCTGGAATAAGGCTCTGCACACAGTAGGTACATGTTAATAGTTGCTGAATACAATTTAATAATGGTGTTTATTGATATAAACTAGGCCTGAGATTTTGAGGGTTTAAAAACAATTATATAGCAAGAATATAAAGACTTTGTAAATGATAAAAGAGCATGGAATCAAGGTATAATGGGAAGAGTGCTAGATTTGGAGTCAGAAGAGATAAGTCAAATCCTGGCTCTGCCATTTACTAGCTGTGTAACTTTGGGCAAGTCGTATAAACCTCTCTGAGTCTTAGCTCCCTCATCTATAAAATGAGGGAGTTAGATTAGATGCTTTTTAAGGTCCCTTTTCAGCTCTGAATTCTATGATTCTCTAAAAAGGAGGCTGTGTGGAATGGAGGGAAAAATGATCTGGTTTTATTAAACAACCATTTCTAGAGTAAAGGACCCCAGCTAGCTCAGATCATGCTCAGAGAGGTGTGTTGTTTGGCAAAACCAGCCCAGTCCTGATTACATCTTTAAGATTATTCTCATAAACATGCACCAGAGTCTACTCCATTTCCCCAGCAGAGATGTGATCTCCTCAATAGGGTATTCCTCCAACAATAAAGATTATAATCTCTTTGCCTGCCCACAGCCACTGGTAATGAAACTCATCCATATCCTCTCATCAGTTGCAGCAGGGGGCACATTCAACATGCTGGGGACCTTCCTTGAGCTGATGTTGTGAGGGATACCGGTGGGCACATTGGCTGCCCATCTATTGTTCTTTTCTCTTGCTAGGTGGCAGGCTGATCTCCTTTATTTTTCCCCCTGATCATACATTTATGTGATGACATCCTCCACACCATCTTTCTGGGAAAATTTCTCCATTTGGGGAGGAATTGTATGTGTAGTAGCCTTCTCACACCTACTGTAGATCAGCCTCTTCAAAGCCCGATAGGTGAATTTTCAACTTGAGTTCTTCAGACACTGTGATTAGCAGTAAATAAAATATCATCTGAAGAATATGGGGAGTGGTCCAGACTTGTAAATGTATTAGTACAGGGAAGTGTTGGTGTGGAGACTTCATCCAGCAATGCAAATTGGAAACTCATCTGTTTCTTATAATCTTAGAGAGTTACTTATGCTAATATAAATAGTCAGGACTTGAAATAAGATCTTCCTTACTTCACCAACTAAGACCAGCCTGCTAGCCATTATACCATACTGCCTTTTTTGGAAGAATATTGTTGAGGTAGAGAA
Organism: Petaurus breviceps papuanus; assembly: GCF_028583685.1. Taxonomy (NCBI): domain Eukaryota; kingdom Metazoa; phylum Chordata; class Mammalia; order Diprotodontia; family Petauridae; genus Petaurus; species Petaurus breviceps. The sequence goes on along the minus strand of NW_027185754.1, from coordinate 20,124,860 downwards.
TTAGGGACATCAAAAGAACTGTGTAGTTTCCCATAGCATCTCAGTCTGCTCTCCTCCTTCTATTCAATTCAGGGCCCGCTAATTGTCCATTTGCAGTGTTTGTCCAAAATATATTTATTTATAGATAAACTCTATATGTTTTTCATCCAACTGTATTTCATCATTTGAACAAGCAGCCTTCATCTACTTGGAATTTCCTATGTGGATGGATAATTAGAACAAATTCTCTTAAGTGACTGTCTTATTTAATAGTCTATGCAGTGTTCTGGGGCTTGATGCAATCAGTACATTGTTTTCCACAAATAAGAGCTTCTGGAGGACCTCACCATTTACAGGAAATCCCTCATCAATTTGGACTTTGTGTGGGACCCACTCCATGATAGTCATAAAGTCACTCCATATACATCTACCTTTGAAAATCCATCACTGGTACTAGGAATCAATTAATCAGTCAGCAAGCATTTGTTAAGCCTTTAGTCTGTGCCTGGCACTGTGTTAAGTGCCAGGTCAAAAACAGTGCTTGCCTTCAAAGAGCTCACATTTTAATGGAAGATACAATATGCAAACAACTGTGCACATACAAGATATACACAGGGTAGACTGGAGACATTCTCAGAGGGAAGGCACTAGCACTGAGACAGGGAAAAGAAGATGGAATTTTAGCTAAGACTTGAAGAAAGTCAGGGAAATAAGGAGGTAGAGGTGAGAACGGAGAGTATTACAGGCTTAGGGAACAGCCAGTGAAATTTCATGACATCTCCAGATATGGTGGTGCACATCTGTAGTCCTTGTTGCTGGGGAGGCTGAGGCTGGTGAATAGCTTGTCTGGGAGTTCTGAGCTGCAGGAGGCCCAGGGATGTTCTGGAGCCAGCCCTAACCAGTTGTTTTTTGTTTTTGTTTTTTGCTTTTTGGAGGACAATTGGGGTTAAGTGACTTGCCCAGGCTCACATGGCTAGTTTTTGTGTTGTGTCTGATGCTGTGTCTCAGGTCCTCCTAACTCCAGGGCTGGTGTTCTATTCACTGTGTCACCTAGCTGCTCCCCTAACCAGTTTTTAATTGCTAAATTTTCAGGGTAAACATTTACGCCTCAGAAATGGAAGATTGCTATAAATCAGGACTTGACTTATTTTCTTGATTTTCTAGACTTAAAGTGTTAATAATGCAAATTAAACTTAAAATTGTGTGTTTATACATTTTTTTGAGGTAGAGAACCCAGTTGTTAAATATTTGCTGGCACAGCTTTGAGTAGGACTAAAACTAATATAGTGTCCCCACTAAGTCTACCACCAATGTAGTGAGCCCCTGGGAGCAGAGCTACCAGGCTGTTTAAAGAGGGGCAAACAGGCCCAGGTTGGAAAAAACAGAAGCTTGAAACTTCTGTGCTGATCAGCACAGTCTTGGAAACAAGAAGGAGACCATTGTGTCTGGATCACAGCATATTTGGAGGAGAGTGAACAATAAGAAGACTGGAAAGGTAGAAAGGGCTAAGTTTATGAAAGGTTTTAAAGCCAAACAGAGGGTTTTCTATTTGATCTTGGAGGTAATAGAAAACTTCTGATGTTTACTGACTGAGGTGGGGACAAGGGGACATGATCACATGGTCATGTGAGAACAGAAGTTGGTGAACAAAGTTATCTCTATTGTTATGTCTGTCAAGTACTTGGTATGATTCTGACATTGTGTGTGGTAGTCACTCCCTGTTGGAGCACAGTCTATAAAATGTTTTTGTTCCATCAAAGAAAATGCTTTTTTTCCATAGCATTTGATTTATAGACTCAATCTACATCAGCCATAAATTCTTGGACCTGAAAATAACTTTAGTTTAGATTTTCCAGCCTCTGATACTGTTGGTAAAAGTGTTGGGGAAAGGCTTACCCTTTCCTTTAAATATTGAGTGTACAAGGTGATTTTTTTTTTCTGTACTCCTGATTTAGACTTTGCGTGGGCAGTTTAGGACATTATTGGGCACTTCTAGTTAGTACCAACAGTCTTGTTGGTTTGGGGAAAGGCCCATCCAGGGCTAGCTGGGATGCCCTTCTGAGAGAAAGGGGGAAGGAGAAGGGGAAGGATAGGGGAAAGAGAAGGGAAAAGGTATTTGGATAGCACCTTCTATATGTCAGGCACTATCATAATCACTTTTACAAATAGTTTCTCACTTGATTCTTGCAGTAACCCTATGAGGTAGGCATTATTATCTTCACTTTACAGTTGAGAAGACTGAAGCAAACAGACACTGTGATTTCCCCAGAGTCACACAGCTAGTGTCTGAGGCTGGATTTGAACTTGGGTCTTCTTGCACCAGGCCCAACAGTCTAGCTCTCATTGAGAATTCACCCAAGGGAGAATGCTTAACGAAATAAAGGATAGAGATGAATGCAAGAGATAAAATGGACAATTTCATTTAAATGAAATTGAAAAGTATTTATACAAACAAAATTAGTGTAACTAGAGTTGGTTGTGGGAACAATCTTTGTATCAAATGTGTCTGATAAAGGTCTGATATCAAATATATGTAGGAAACTAGTACAAATATATGAGTCCATGAGCTATTCCCCAGTGGATGAGGAATGGTTCACAGCACTGAGTTATGGTTACTTGGCAATGACTGATTGGTTACAGCATCATCGATATACATGGAGGGACCTTATAAGCCCTCTAATCAAACACCCTCTTCTGGAGGGGGAATTTTATTTTTTTAATTCTGAACTTTACAAACATTAAATATAATAAACATTTCCTCATACAAGGTAGAAAAAATAGTCTTGTATATGAAATTGCAAATCTCCATTACCTATGACTTGCTTTTCCTTTTAAGTATATATTCATTTCAGTGTTAATTTCAATGCTGTGCTGTTTGTCTGTGTTTGCTCCTGTCTTGTTCTCTTTCATGTATTAAAAAATTTCAATTACCCTCTTCTCTTCCTTCTTTTCTCTTTCTTTTTTCCTTCTTTCTCCCTTCAGCAGCCTTATTCTCCTTCCCCCTCCTTTTCACCAAAAAGTTGGAAAAGAAAAAGAAAAATCAAACCCTTGTAACAAACATGCACATTGAAGCAAAACAAATTCTTACACGGTCTATGTCTGAAAATATGCCTTGTCCTATACCTTGGGTCATCATGTATCTTCTGGAATGGTGGTTGGTCAGTATGTTGATCAAAGTTCTTTATTCTTTCAAAGTTGTTTTTCTTTATGATGCTGTTATAGTAGTTTTGCTTACTTACTCTACATCAGTTCCTACAATTTTTTCCCGAGTCATCTGAAACCATTCTGTTTGTCATTTCTCATGTATTCCATATATAATATATATATATACATACATATACATTTACATATGTGTACATAATGCATGTATATATTTACATATATACATTTACACACATACATATAAAATATAATGGCTTTATCAAGGAACTTAGCTTCAAAAATCTTTTCCTCCACTTCCCTGTTTCCCAGCCATTTCATTTTCTAGATACGGAAATTGAGACCCAGGGGAAGCTATGTGACTTTATTAAGATCTCAAAGATACTAAGTACTAGAGTCAAAAATAGGATTTGAACCGAGGTCCTTTGACTACAGGTCTGGTGCTCTTTATACTGGACTACCCTGGAACAAATATTTCCCCTATAAAGACTTGCAAATTATTCATAAACATATGAAAGATTTCTCCAAATCACTAATAAGAGAAAAAAAAACTTAAAACAACTCTGAGATTTCACCTCGTACCCAGTAAATTGGCAATGATGATAAAAAACAAGAATGATCCATTGAAAGCCGTGGAAACTTAGGGGAGCTGTGGCTTGGTCTAACCACTAAGGAAAGCAGTTTGGAACATGCTACAAAAGTTACTAAGATATCCATAGCCCTTGACCAAAAATCCCCATGTGAGACATAACTTCAAGCAGGCCAAAGGCAGAAAGAAAGATCTCATACACTCTTAAATATTTATAGCTGTACTTTTTATTGTAGTAAAGAACTGGAAACAAAGTAAATATCCATTGACTGAAGAGTGATTAAATAAACTGTGGGCCATGAATGGAATGGAATGTTACCATACAATAAGGAACAAATGAGTATGAAGAATACAGAGAGGACTGGGAAGCCATAGCAAGCTGCGCACAGTAGAACGTTCCACAGAAATAAAAATGGAAAGAGCATGTCCAAACCAAACCAAAACTGAAAGCTGCTTATAATATGAAACCTGGCCTTAAAGAAGGGAGAAAATGTACTTCCCTCCTTTCTCTGAGGGGTGTGTGTGTGTGTGTGTGTGTGTGTGTGTGTGTGTGTGTGTGTTTTGGGGGAGGAGGAAATCAGGGTAGAGTAATGGGGTTGAGGAATATTACCTATAAGGTTAGACTTAATTAAAATATTGTTTAGTTTTTCTGATTTTTTTTAAACCTCTCTCTTTTTAGTCTTTATTACAAAGATGAGTTCTCTGAGTAGGGGAAGGGATAAATTTGGAAAATTTTGTGCTATAAAACCAAAAGGTACTTATAAAGAGAGAAGGAGATGGAGGGAGGGAAGGGGAGAGAGAGACACAGAGAGAGAGAGAGAGAGAGAGACAGAGACAGAGAGAAAGAGAGACAGAAAGAGAAAGAGACAGAGAGAGAAAGCATATAAGCCACACTGAGAAAACCTTCATGTCAACAGAGGAATTGGCAGGATCCACATTTTAAGAGAAATGGCACCTGATCAAACAGAGCCTTCCCAGTGAGACATTTCCAAGAACATGAAGGTGCCTCAATTGTTAAGCAGGAGATAGTGATGGAGTCAGTGCCCACGAGATTAGTATGAAGTCACCTTTCTTTGAGCTCTGTGTGTGCCTGCAAGCTTACAAACCAACCCTAGAAGCACTAGAAGACTTGCAACATATGTGGGGAGGTTAAACTATAGAAAACATGAGGAATCCTGGTGCCAGCAGAAAATCTGCTGGCCCTGTAGGTTCTCACTGAGCACCATGTAGGCAGACCAGACTTTGAGGACAGAGACTCAGAATAACATGGGCATTTACATAAAGGTAGACCATTTGCTCACTGTAGCACTACCTAGGGCTAATTTGATGGATGAACTGTTTTGAATAGCCATGAATTGCCTAAAGAAGTAACTTTCAGATGAACAAGGAGAGAGGCAAGAAAAAAGCATCACCTGCTAAGAGGAGGACCTTAACTATGAGGGCAGTATCCCTGAGAATTGGCAGGTGACATCCTTGGGGGTGATGTTTTATCAGACTCATAGAACAGTGAGCAGGAAGTGGCCATAGCACGGAGATTTGTTTGCCTGTCTAGAGACTTGACAAGTAGATAATCCCAATGAATGGCATAGAAGAAAAGGACCTGGGCTTTGAGGATGAAAGAAATTCTGTGTGGGCTTTTAAAGGGCTCTGAGAAGAGAGCAGCACAGCCATGTTCTAAATACCAATGAGGGAATTAACTATGGGGGGTACAAATATGTTGGAGTAAGGCTAAAGGACCTGGGAGTTTGGGGGGGGGGGGCGCAGTGATGTATCTTTTACAAAAAAAAATTCTGGCTGTGTCCCAGATGTGGCCATGTCAGAAACTTGGCTCAAAAACAAATCTGTTGCATTGGGACCATCTGGAAGACTGTTATTGGGAATCCCATAGAGTGTGTCAGTTCTGAATCCTTCGGACTCCAATCTCCTCCACAAGTGTGCTTAGCAATAGCAATGTGTGTGGGGTTAGGTAGGGTTAGTTTCTGGACACTGCAGCATTATAGGGAATAAGGAGCCAACCAGCTACAAATTCTGGGGTAGGGGCAGTTATTAAAGTGCACACAGTGTCACAATGGCATGAGAAACTTCTGTTTTATTTATCATGGAAGTCAAGTTAGTATCAACTGAAACTTTTCTTCCCCTTTTATCATCCCCATATGACTAGGTTGCTTTATGAAATTTCCAACAGAAAGGAACTTGGATGTTTTTTCTATTTTCTTCAGGGATCTGTAATTTCATCAATATGTATTCTCCAACAACCATTACTAGACAGTGCTTTCCTTCTTTCCTTCTCTTCTTTTCTCTCCTTCCTCCTTCCTTCCTTCTTTCCTTCCTCTCTTCTCCTCCTCCTCCTCCTCTCTTTCACTTAGACCTACTATTCTCACTTGGACTGGTTCTTCCTACCTTAGGCATTTTGATGGCCCTCCACTCCCAGAGGGTTATATTGGTGCCATGCTTAGTGCAGGCATCTAATCAGCTTTAGCCCTGCTATAGCTCAGAACTCCCAGAGTAAGACAATCCACCAGCCCCATCCTCAGTCTCCCTGGTAGCAGTGGTTACAGGATTACACCCGGCCTACAGCTCTTTTCTGCACTTCAGTAGAAGTTTTCTTGGGTCACTGTGGTTAAAAAATTCATCACCTGATGACCAAAGCACTGGAAATGAGCCAGCTTCTTCTTACTTAGCTAGGTCCTAAGTCCACACAATAGGTATGCAATATGTTTGTGTGTAAGTCCCTCTATAAGCAGGAAAATGTCTTGGAGCACATTCTGGTCAATTTCCTATAGTCACCTATACATTATTGAGGTCAGCAGAAAAAATATAGAGGTATAGAAAAAGACTGGGGTCTGGATGGGAGTAGGGAAGAGAATATCTAAAATTAGACGTAAATTCGTGTCTTTTGATTATTACCCAAAGTCTCTTTTGCCTATTTTGGTCTCTCTGATGACTTCCTCTGTAATTTGATTTTGAGAGAAAAAGAATGAATAACTCTTTGAAATCAAATTGAACTTTAAAAAGCTAGGACAGGAGCCTGTTTCTTTCTTATATTTCCTTGGGCAAGCTGGATGGATCAGAATAAGGAGAGATTAGAGAGAGGCAGGGAGAACAGTTTAAAATACAACTGTGTGAAGAGATGAGGTCTAAATTTGAGTGTGGGCAGTCAGTGTGGATGGAGGGGAAGAGATGGATTGTAGAGAGATTTTCAGTCAATCAGCAATAAACATTTATTAGATGCTTAGTATGTGCTAGGTAGTGTGATCAGCACTGAAATTTTGAAGGAAGAATTTATAAGGACCTGGAGACTAATTAAAAATATGGAAGGTGGGGAGGCTAGGTGGCGCAGTGAATAGAGCACTGGCCCTGGAATCAGGAGGATCTGAGTTCAAATCGAGCCTCAGACAATTAATACTTACTAGCTGTCTGACTTTGGACAAGTCACTTAACCCCAATTGCCCTGCCTTCCCCCCTCCAAAAAGCAAAACAAACAAAAAAAAACCACAAATAAAAGAAAATATGGATGGCAAAAAAGAGGAAAGAATAAAGATGATTTTAAGATGCTTAAGTAGAGGGAACTAAGGAAATGTGGTCAGGTTTTATGGAGATGATGAATTCTTCCAAAATTTCTTATCTTTTACACGGGGCGAATTAGGATCAAAACAAGGGCAACGTTGTTAGTGGTACCATCACCATGACTGTACAAATATACTTTACAGTTTTCATATATGTTATCTTATTTAAGTCTCAAAGTAACCCTCAATGGTAGGCAGGACAGGGCTTAGTAACCCAGGCTTAACTTTTTTTTTTTAACCAGTTGAGGAAAGTGAGGTTTAGTGAATTGAAAGAACTTGCCCAAAGCCACCAGACTAAAAGGTAGAACAGTGACTGACATTTGGACCTTCTGAATCCTAGATGGCTCTTTTTTGTATTAGTTTTACAGGAGGCAATTGGAAATAAAGGACTAGGATCCAGGAGGTAGATCTGGGACAGAGATACAGATTTAAGAGTCATCTGCTTACAAGAGAAAGTTGAAGAGTTTTGTTAGTCACTTAATGCACATTCCCCAGCTAAGGAACCTTAGTTCTATAATACTCCTTATTTTCTCTACCATCCTGTGAACTGCTGAACATTCTATGAAATCTTTTATTATTATTTAATGTTCAGGGTTTTTGATCTCCTTGTATGTCATCTTACTAAAGTGAAGGCTTTGTATCTCCACAGTACTTGAAACACATCAAGTCCTCAGTAAGCATGTATTGGTTTAATTCCATGACCTAAGCATTTGTGTGTGTGTGTATGTATGTGTGTGTGTGTGTATGGGGGGGAGGTGTTGTTTGTGATTGTGTGAACAAATTTTTTTTATTCTGCATTCTTCTTATTTTACTGATGATTTTAGTTTCAGGTTTAAAAAATGGAAGCTACTGCTTTTTAACAGCCTGTAAGAATGAGTATCTTGAAAAGGAGACTTTTATGTTTATATTTGTATTTGCTCTTACAAGTCAGGACCCACATCAACTCTTGTTATCATCTATTAAGGGCCCATTTATTAGCTTCATAGTGGGGAAGTCAAAATAAAATTCAAGTGGTTCTCTGAAGGTGCTACCTAGAATCTAATCGAATCTGATCATTTACTTGTTGCCAAAAATCACAGGAGAGAGAAGGAAACCCAATGGCCAGATACCTGAAAAGAATTCCCACTGGAGCATCCTTAATACGTGGTCATTCATCCTCTTTTAGAATGTCACATTGCAACTCAGATACCTCATCAGGGAAATACCTGAGTGCTGGTTTCCTTATAAACCTCTGTTAAAGCAGCATTTTAATTAAAATTAAGTTTTGACAAAGTCAAACTATAATAGTGTAGTTGCTGAAAGAAGCCTTGGTCCCAGGCCTGATCCTGACTATCTCCTCTTTAGCAGAGAACAGCCTCTATGACATGGATGCCATAAGGAGAAGCCTTATGCCAAGAAGGGAGAGCTATTAGGCTAGACTCCCACTAAAACTGTCACCATGATGGTGATGGATGAGAGAAAGTTCTGAAAATGAACCCATGTTAGCCCCAGCTCCTGGGACTTAGTCCCTAGTGGAGGGAAAGATGTTTTGTTGAATTAATCAAATCTGGCTAGGCTTCCTTCAGGGATTTGAAGGTCAAGCTTCTCTGACCAACAGTGGAAAAACTGATGGAGAGAGATGAGGCCAGAAAACAGTGAATAATAGCCCTAACATCAACCTAGTCCAACCAAGTTTTTTCTCACTGACTTAGGAAAAGGCATTATTAGTCAGAGACTGGTTCAGTAGCTTTGGTCCAATGTTGACAAGGGTGTGAAAATTTTGGGGAAAAAAGATTTTGTGTGACTCACAGTAATTTTTTTAATCTTTGAAAACTACAATAAGGCCCTGCCCACTCCAGAGTACCTGGGCTCACTTCCCACTATGGCTAGAGGCAGCCGTGACAGACTGGGACTAATTTATCTTCCTGATACCTTCAGAACATTTGGTGGGTCCTCTCCCTGCCATCTGGAGAGGTGACTTAAAAAAAACCCAACACCAGGGGGTCCAAGAGGTTTATGAAGGCCAACAAAGAGTGGGACACTTTAGAGAAGCCTTCCCAGAGACAAGGCAATGCCAGACCCTGGGTGTCTGTGGGCCTGAATGGGACTAGCTGCTTCTAAGTCAGGTTTAGGAAAGGAGCCGGGGATTTCACATTCCACTCTAGTCTGGCTGGTTGGCCCCACCTCTGTGGTGACACTGTCAGAAAGAACAATGATGCTTACACTCAGTGCCACTGGCAGAAGGAGGAGAAAATCCCCCAAGACCCTGACAAGTAGCAACTCTATTAGGATCAAAGGCAAAAGAGAAGGTTTAAGGTGCAAAGCCAACTAGAGAACAAAGAAGTCTTTAAAAGGAAGGCAGCCCTGATGACTAATTATGCCATGGAGCAACCTCATGTAGGAGAGGCTGGGCAGTGATTCCTCTCTTATCAGGCCTCCTGGGTTTGAGGGAATGAATAACTGACTGAGAGAAAGTTGGCCACCTAATCCAGACCATAAGGAGTATGTATATTCTTTTCCTTGGTACTGGACAAAATAAAATCTCTCACAAAGTGCTTCTAGAAAGGATTTGTCAGCACCCAGCTCCAACATCCCTTTGCTCTGGCCCTGCTGAGCTATCAGAGAAGGCACCATTATCATCTACAAGCATTTATTATCATCCTAAATGCTGGCAATACAAATAAGGACAAACAATACTCCCTGCCCTTAAGGAGTTCACCATCTAATGAGGAGCACTATATATTACATAGAATGTAATATATGCATATACACGTATATGGCATATACATATATATGCATGTTTATGTGTATATATATATATATGTATATATAGGTTGTTCAGTCGTTTTCCACTCCTTAAGACTCCGTTTGGGGTTTTCTTGGCAAAGGTACCGGAGTGCTTTGCCATTTCCTTCTCCAGCTCATTTTACTGGGCAAACAGGATCAAGTGACTTACCCAGGGTCACCCAGCTAGTGAATGTCTGAGGCTAGATTTGAACTCAGGAAGATAAGTCTTCCTGACTCCACTCTGGTACTCTATCCCATGCACCTCATCCATCTATCTCTCTCTCTGTCTGTCTCTCTGTCTCTCTCCCTCCTCTCTCTTTGTCTCTTGTCTCTCTGCTCTCTCTGTCTCTGTCTCTCTCCCTCCCTAGATGGACAGACAAATTGTCCTTTGCAACATTTTATGGCTTCTGCTACTGCCCTCCTTAAAAGGATACTTCCCTTTCCACTGGGCTTGTTGGAACTGCCTGGACGGAAGACAGCGTTGCCTACTGCCCAGGGTGTATATAGAGAGTGTGGGAGCCTACTCGAGATACCTATGGGCTCTCTCTCATCACAGAGGTTGGGCTACTCCTGCTCCTTGAAGCAGACCAGCTCCATCCCTGCCCTGATTCCCCAGCCCCTCCCTCTCTTTGGATCCCTTCTTTTCCCAGCCCGGTTAATGAGAACTTTTACCTCTGCTTGTGGTTGTGAGCTGCCTTCTGCTATTGCCTAACATTCGCATTCCCAAATTACAGCGCACCCTGTGTTAGGTGTTGCAATTGTGTTGGTATTCCAGGCGCTTGTAAATACTCGTGCAAATCAGTTTTTCTGATGTTTGACTGCAGGGCGAGGTGTGTGTTTACAGGCCTCAGGAAACCAGGGAATGCATTTGCAGCCAAAAGGGAGGAGCAAGCAAGCCAGCGCCAGCGCTGAGGAGTTAGGAGGGGTTGCGCCAGCCAGCGCTGGCTCAAAATGTTTGCACATGCAAACCACAGGCTTCCTGAGATTTGTGGAATCTCCTTTAGTGTAGAAACATCCCCAATGCTGAGGCAGAGGTCAAGGCTTTGGGTGACACTTTGGAAAGACTTGAAAGAGCAAATTCGGCTAAAAAAAAAAAAGATGGCATTGTGACTCTGGAGAGATTTCTCTGGGCTCAGTACCACTTCTGGCTTCCTATAGACTTCTTTGTTTCCTGTCACCAAACCTGGAGTGTAAATGATTCACTCCATCCCTCTGGGCATTTCACCTTTCCCTTTAGCTCGCCCCGGGCTCTGGAGCTCCTGCCGGGGACTCTTCCGGGGCAACCTCATTCTTCTCTGCGGATGGTTCTGAGGCACCCACCCAGACACAAAGCCCCCTCCCTGCTGCTCCTCTGCCTCGGCTGTGTGTCTCACACAGCCTCAGTGCAAGATGGAGTTCAAAGGAGAGATGTCAGGAGTCAGTTGTTCTATGATAATAGGAATGAAGATAAAATATTAAATGCTGCTGACTGTTTGCCCTCTTCTTTGTATTTTTCAAAAAAGAGTCTGGCAGCCCATTTCCCAGGGTCTTTAATTGGCACTTGAAAAATGAAACAATCTCTGTTCTTCAGTATTGGGGGGAAAGTATTGTTTTCTGCACAGGCCCCTAATTTTGCTGACTGCCTCCCGATTTCAGTGCATTTATGTGTGCAAATGATGGAGTTGGGAAAATAAGTGTTTGGAATATTATAATGAACTGAAAATGATGAAATACCATTTTATATAAAAGGTATTAAATTTCAAAATTAATATTTGCTTATAGAATTTGGCTAGGAGGGACATTAGAAGTTACCTAGTCCAACACTCCCATGTTATAGATAAAGCCGCTGAGTCCCCAGGGAGGGGAAGTAACTGGCCTAAGGTCACAGAGTGAGTTAAAGGCACATCTGAGATTAGGACTCAGGGCTCCTTGTCAGAGGTTCTTTTCACTACAATATATTGCTTCTAGTTTATAAACAAATGTCAGCTACCAGAAACAGAATATAGGAGTTTACCTTCATAGTGAAAGCTACTGATCTTTTAATTGAAACTGGGACTGATGGTGATATCTAATGCTCAAAGCCTTTTCTCTGTCAGCTTGTTATTCCAAAAGCAGAATGATTATACTTATAAATGGGTGAATCCCACATAGACACTCCCCTCTCAGCATAAAAGGGTGAGGAGCCCCAATCTTCTGAAGATGTATATTTTGCAGTCTATAAGAGGGCTCTGACTTTTTGGTTCATGACAGGGATGCACTGGTAAATATTTAACAACCAGCTCTGGGAGGAAGGGAATATAAGTTAAGCAAACTTTTAAATTTCACTGTATTATTAACATTTTCTCCATCAGTTAAGTCTAGACAGTTAACAGAACAATAAATCAAGCTCTGATATGTAGCACTTGCCAGTTTCCAAGGTATGAATACTTACAGTGAAAATTTAACAAGTGGCTCTGACAACCTGGTTTGAGCTGGATCCAGCACACACTCAGAATATAATTGCATGTGACACTGCAAATGAGCCTCTAGGCCTGTGAAATCTATTTACTTTGTTATCAGACAGGAGATAGAGCTCTTATTATACCATCTCTCCTATAGAAAAATTATATTCCTGACTCACCATCGGCAGGAAACATACATAAATTTTCTGTTTAGCAGTGGACTTGGGTAGTGCTGAGCTTTTATATATACCGTCTCTATAGGCTGCCTTGTGACCAGCAGCATGTACCTAGAGGATTAGCTAGAGATGAGTCAAGATTCTGGGCCATTAAACCAGGTATATAGGAATGAGGATCCATAATTTTTGCTTCATCAATACAGTGCTCCAACTACAAAGTCAAATAGTTATTGAAAGGAAAAAAAACCCCACCTTTCTAAGCTTTTTGAAAATCTTTATTTTTAAAGTTTATTCTTTGTTGTGGTTATATGTGAACTCTGGGAAAGGAAATTTTTATTGATATTGACAAAAGTTTTACCTTCTATTCCTGAGAAAGTTGTTGGCTGCACATCAGATTTCTCTTGGATCATTTATACCAGTTCATCTGTGTGTGTGTGTGCGTGTGTGCACGCGCTCACGTGTTCGTGCGAGAGCACAGAAATGGAGAGAGTGATCATCAAGGATGGAAGAAAGTCCAAAGTCAGAGTCCCAATTGTTCCATGTTGTTGAGAATAATAACACATTGCAATTCTCACATTTAAAAATCTGAGAAGGAAGAATTCCATTCTGTATAGCCAAGAAAAGGAGAAAGTGTTTACTCGTGTTTATTTTTTTAAGTCACTAAAATCATTGGAATAAAAAGACCTAATCTTAATGTAATACAAACTACCTATCTAAAACCAAGAGCTAATGTCTTTAAAATTGAGAGGCAATAGAGACTTTCCCAGTAACACTGTGGATAAAGCAAGAATGTTCTTTGTTTCTACTATTATTGCAAATTATACCAGTAAGACAATGAAAGAAATTTAGAGACTAAGCAAAGGCAAAGAAGCAAAATGTTCTCCATTTACATGCAATATGGTTATTCATTTAGAGAACCCCAGAGAATCAACAACAAATTAATTGAAACAATAGCTAATTAAAGTAGTAGAATATTAAATGTCAGAAATCATTAGCCTTTTTGTATTTTGCTAAGAAAACACATGAGGAAGAAATAGAAAGGAATTATATTCAAATAACTACAAAACACATAAAATGTTTTCTAAAGAGTTTATATAAATACAGGTATAGAAAATGTGAAAATAAAAGAAGGCTTAACCAGAGAGATAGAATTGTTCATAGTTGGGGTGGCTAGGGAGTGCAGGAAATAGAGCACCAGCCCTGGAGTCAGGAGGACCTGAGTTCAAATCTGGCCTCTGACACTAGACACAAAACTAGCCATGTGACCTTGGGCAAGTCACTTAACCCCAATTGCCCTACCTTCCCCTCTCCAAAAAAAAAAAAAAAAAAGAATTGCTCACAGTTTGGTTTGGCAATATAATAAAAATGACTTTATCATCAATTATTATATAATTTATTATCCACCTAAACTAATAATAACAAAATTAATTAAGAAGAATAAAAAAAGTCTAGAATTAATCTGGGGTTTACCAATCCTCCAGAGGGACCATGGATACATTTCAGGGGGTATGTGAATTTGGATAGGGAAAAAGATTATGTCTTCATTTCACTATTATTGGCTTTCTTTTTTATCCTATGTATTTTACTTCGTGCATTTAAAAACATTCTAAAAAGGTGTCCACAGACTTTATTGGATGCTCAGAGAATCCATTATATGGAAATGGCTAAGAGCTTCTGAACTAGAATCTTGAGACAATGAAAAATAGTATGAATGAAGGTGACCTCCCAGTACCAAAGATACTGGTTAAAAAAAGAGAAAACTCAATCAATGGAGCAAACTAAATAAGGAAGATTCAGAAACAACTGAACTGAACTGGTATTTGATAAATGTGAAAACACAAACATTTTAGGGGATGTTTCTCTATTCAATAAGAACTTTTGGGGAAACTGGAGAGCTCTGGCAGAAATTCAGTTTAGATGACTAATTTACAGCACATGGTACAATAAGCTCCAAATGAATGTGCAACTTAAATATTAAAGTTGAACCAAATCAAAAATTAGGTTAGACAGTGTGACAGAATGGATAGAGCACCGGCACTGGAGTCAGGAAGACCTGGTTTTAAGTCCTACTTTTACCATATTTATTGACTATATGATCCTGGGCAAGTAACTTAATTTCATAGTGCCATAAGCAACTTCTTAAGACTACAAAGAAAGTACCCATCTATATTGATAGAGGTAACTCCCTTCTACCAATGAAATCAATGAAAAACACTTCGTGTTCCCTAACAAAGAAAATAGAGGCAATTGCAAGAAGGTAATGTTTCAGCATCTGTGACTCAAGGGAAAATTCTTAACATGAGCAAATGATAGAGGTAATCATGAAAGAAAAAGATAGCTTTGGTTATATAAAATTAAAAAGCCTTTAGTAAAAGAAATCCAGTGAGAATAAAAAGAAAACACTGTCAATGGGGGGAGGGGGATTTTGTCAAATATCTTTGATGAAAGATCAATATATGTAGGATATAGAGAGAACTGCCACAAGTATATAAGACCAAGAACCATTCCGTAATTAATACATGGTCAAAACATAGGAAGAATAATTTTTCAGAGGAAGGAATACAGATTTTCACTGTGTGAAAAAAAAAAGACCACTTCATGTCAATAGATTAGGAAAAGTATAAATTAAAATCTCTTACCCATCAAATCAACAAAGATGATATAAGACAGAAACAGAGGTGGAAGGATTGTGGAAAAGACAGGCGCACTCTAATACAATGTTGGTGGAATATGCATTGGCCTAACTGTTCTGGAAAACAATTTGGAATTATGCAAGAGAAGTAATTGTCCTTCCTTACCAATTTAAACTGGCACTCTCAATGCTGGCCACATACTATAGGGAAGTCAATGACAGAAAAAAAAAAGGTCCTGTAGATAATGAAAATATTCATACCAGCTTTCTTTGTGGGAGCAAAAAAACCTGGAAACAAGTGGGTGATTATCAACTGGGGGAATGTCTGCTCAAATTGTAGAATATGAAGGTAATAGAATAGTATTATACCTTAAGAAATTACAAATTTGAGGAATTTAAAGAACCACGGGAACACTAGTGGCATAAAGCAAAGAAAACAGAGTAATATATAATACACACTGACTACAGTAATGTACGTGAAGGCAACACTAAAAGACAGCTAAACTCAGATGAACTGTAGTGAATAATCTCGGTTTCAGAAAACAGAGGGTGAAACATAACATCCCTCCTCTTTGGAGAGGATAGCGGGTTATGCTATCTCAGATGTGGTTGTTTTGATGGTCAATTTTCCTTAACTGCTTTTCTTTGTTACAAGGAAAGATTCATTTGGACTGAGAATGGGGGCGGGAATGGGGGTGGAGGAAAGACTAGGTACCAGGAACTGTGATTTTCTTAATGTAATAAAAAAAAAATAATTTTGTTGTGGTGTTCAGTCATTTCAGTCATGTCCGACGCTTTGTGACTCCATCTGTGGCTTTCTTGGCAAAGATACTAGAGTGCTTTGCCATTTTCTTCTCCAGCTCATTTTTACAGATAAGGAAACTGAGACAAATAGAGTTAAGTGACTTGTGACTTGCCCAGGGTCGCCCACTTAGTAAGTGTCTGAGGACGGATTTAAACTTCAGTCTTCCTGACTCCAGGCCTACCTCTCTCTCTACTATGCCACCTAAAAAAAAAGAATACTTCCTTGTATAGTACTCAGCAGACTGGCTGCATGCGTTCAGCCTCTGAGAGCTGAAAGTGGTGGGGGTTTCCTTTGGCAGAGGTTTGATATAAAGGAAGACTTTAATAATTAGCCCTATCCAGAGCAGAATAGGCTGGCTCAGGAGGCGATTGCTTCCCTTTTACTGAAGGTCTTAAAAGAAAGTCTAGATAACCATTTATTGAGTATGTTTTTTGTAGCTCCTCTAGGCTCTTGGAGCTACTTTCCCAACCCCCAATGGCACTGACAGCTTGACTCCCCAAAGCTTGGGTGGCTCCTTATTTTGCCCTCAGGGTTCTAGGGGTTGCCCTGAGGAGTTGGGGGGTGGTTTCCAGCACTAGAGCTCAAGAGCCCTCACTGATGTGCTTCCCACCTTGATTATTAGTCAGTCAGACTGAATCAACTTTTAGAAGTGGGTATTTGCTTTGGTGATATGGTTAGTTTAAACCAACCTCCCTCCTCCATCCCAACTCTATCACGCACATGCTCATAAATACATAGAGTCCAGGGGAAAGTGGGCTCAAACATAGACCACATGTGGCAAAAGGGATAACTCATGTCCCCTAGAAGTCCTTCTGCTATAGTCCTCCAGATGTTCCCCTTAGGTATGAGGTCACCCTTCTGAGAGTCTTGTAGAGCTTTAAGCTCAGAGAAAAGATCACAACTCTGGCACAGCAAAACAATACAGTGATGGAGACTTGAATTATCTGAACACTTTCAGAGCCTCTCTTTCTTCCCAAAGCATGGCAGTTAATAGTTTCGTGACTTGCCTTAATGATAACCTCATCTTTCAAAAGGTGGAAGAACCAACAAAGGGAAATTCTATTTTGAATTTGCTCCCTGCTAAAAGAATAAGGATGAATTGGTTGCTGAAGAGGCAATAATGGGGACCTTGGGGAGAAGCAATCATTTTATCTTGGTCTTTCTGATAGCAGAGTAGAAGAAAACTTCAAGAATGCTCAGATATTTCTCCAAAATTTAGGAAAAACAGATTTCAAAGAGTTCAGATGAGGGAGAAGTAGGATACCACAAAGCAAAATTTTATAGGAAAGAAGTCAGCCTATAAGAGATGGGATCCTCATAAGAATGATTCCAAAGACACAAAAAAGATGGAGTTCTAATGAGGAGGAAAAAGAAGACCATTATGGATGCAAGGGGAACTCAGCAACTAACTTCGATTTTAAGAAGCTATACACAGGAAACAGGAGCAGGTAAAAAAGAGCGAATGCAAAAGAGTGATGGTCTTGTAAGGATAGATTTAGGAATAATAAATCTTAGGATGAGCCAGAAAGCAAAATATACATGGGCTTTTCTGGTTTGTTTTTTATCTATGCTGGGGAAACAGGCAGGTTAAAGGAGGGATCTGACCACTGTTGCTTAGGGTGGCTCGAGGATGTGATGACTAGTGATGAACAAGCTCTTCAGATTTTCTTAAGTGAGGAGAAAGACTTTGGACTAAGAAGGACAGAACAAAAATGGCTAGACAGGGAACTGATACCAAGATATGTAAGGAATGAATAAAAGGACATTTGGCCAGGTAAGTGGTGCAGTGAGTGGATTGAGCGCCAGGCCTGGAGTCAGGAAGACTCATCATCCTGAGTTCAAATCCAGCCTCTGATACTTCCAGCTGTGTGACCCTGGGCAAGTCACCTAACCCTGTTTGTCTCGGTTTCTTCATCTATAAAATGAGCTGGAGAAGGAAATGGCAAACTACTCCAGTTATTTTTCCCTAAGAAAACCCCAAATGGGATCACAAAGAGTAAAACACAACCAAAACAACTGAACAATAACCAACAAAGAGAATATTTAGTGGTCTTTGATGAATTCAAGTAATATGAACTAGATGAACATCATTCTAAGAACAAACAGATAAGAAACAACATGGTGCAATGGAAAATGTACTTGATCTAGGTTCCAAGGCTCTGAGTTCAACTCCAAGTTCTACCACCTTTGTAACTCTGGGCCAGTTACTTAACCTCTGTAAAATGAGACAGTTGCACTGGAAGACTTCTAAGGTCCATTCTGTCTCTAAATCTATGACCCTGCATGATTGTTGTATGACTATCAGTGACCTTTGACTCTGGAGAACTAGAGTTGGTAATTGTTGTCCTGATTCCAAACAAAAAAACAGGGAAAGAGAATTGGATTTTGAAAACCACAGGCCTTTGGCCAGCTAGGTGGCACAGTGAATAGAGCAATGACCCTGGAGTCAGGAGGACCTGAGTTCAAATCCAGCCTCAGACACTTAACACTTACTAGCCGTGTGACCTTGGGCAAGTCACTTAACCCCAATCGCCCTGTCTTCCCCCCTCCAAAAAAAAAAAAAGAAAACCACAGGCCAGTGAATTTATCTTCTTAGGAAAATTCTAGAATAGATTATTAAAGAGATAGTGAGAATCAAGAGAATGAAATAGAAATCACAAAGAGCCAGCATTGCTGCATCAAGAGGAGACCATGCCAGACTACCCTCATTTCCTCTTGTGATATGGCTGCTAGATTGATATATTAGGAAATGCAGTAGTTGTCATTTACCCAGATTTTAGCAAAGCTTTTGACAAAATCATATTGTTCTTGTGGAAAAGAAGAAGAAATTTAGACTAAGTGATTAGAAAGCTTCTCTGATAAGTCTTATTTCTTAAATATATAAGGAACTGAGCCAAATTTATAAGAATAAGAGTCACTCATTCCCCAACTGATAAATGGTCAAGGGATATGAATAGACAGTTTTCAGAAGAAAGAAATCAAAGCTATCAATAGTCATATAAAAATGCTCTAAATCACTAATAAGAGAAATGCAGATTGAAACAACTCTGAAGTATCATCACCTCATACCTATGAGATTTGCTAACATGACAGAAAAGGAAAATGACACATACTGGAGGGGTTGTGGGAAGATGGGCACATCAAATGAACTATTGATAATGGTTCGAACTAGCCCAACCATTCTGGAAAGCAATTTGTAGTTATGCCCAAAAATCTATTAAATTGTGCATACCCTTTGACCTAGCAATACTGCTACTAAGTCTATACCCTACAGAGATCAAAGATATAAGAAAGGACCCATATGTATAAAAAGATTTATAGCAGCTCTTTTTGTAGTGGCAAAGAATAGGAAACTGAGGGGAAACCTCATCAATTGGGGAATGGCTGAATAAGTTATACTGCATCAATGTGATGAAATATTATTGTGTTGTAAGAGATAATGTAAGAGAAGGGGTGGTTTCAGAAAAACCTGGGAAAACTTATATGAACTGATGCAAAATGAAGTGAGCAGAAGCAGGAGAACAATTTACACAGTAACAGCAACATTGCAAAGATAATCAGCTCTAAGACTTAGTAACTCTGGTCAACAAATTGACCCACCACAATTCCAAAGGACTCATGATAAAAAAGAAAAAAATACCATCCACCTCCAGATAGAGAGCTGAGGGACTTAAGAGTGCAATTTGGAGCACATTTAGTTCTCTTTCTTTTGCTTGTCCTCCACTCTCCCATTTCTGCGCCCCACCCCCACCCCCAATATGGCTAATGTGGACATTTGTTTTGCCTGACTTCATATTTGTAATGACCTTTGTATTTCTTGCTTTCTCCATGGGTGAGGGGAGGGAGAGAATCTGGAACTGAAAATAAAGTTAATTTTTTTTTTAAAGTGAGTTGGGCAGAGCCAGAACTGGTTGAAAGGTCAGAACCAGAATGTAGTCATTAAATGGTCTGATGTCGCCTTGGAAGATTTTCAGGGACTTGTGCTATTTTATCAGTCACGTCAGGCAACTAGGCGGCACAGTGGATAGAGTGATGGCCCTGGAGTCAGGAAGATCTACATTCAAATCCATCCTCAAACACTGTTTGACTCTTGACAAATCACTTAACCTCTGTCTTCCAAAGTTTCCTTTATTGTAAAATAGGGAAAATTACAATGCCTACCTCCCAGGGTTTCTGTGAAGTTTCAGTGAGATAATATTTGTAAAGTGCCAGTCACATAGTAGGCACTTAATAAATGTTTGTTTCCTTCCTTCCTTCACTTGGATATTCATAGATGGTTTACTTATCAGATTCGCAGATCCCACAAATGGGAGGCATGGAATCAGGATTACAAAAGTTCTTCACAGACTTTGGGCCAAATATAATAAAATGATAACTAAGAACATAATCTTCATAAGCATAAGGCCTGGAAGGTGTGGCCAGACAGTTTGTCTTTAGTGAATTGTGAACTCTGTGTCTGGTGTGACATGATTAGTGCCACATCCAGTTGCATTAAGGGGAGGCACAGCAGGGGTGGCTAGGTGGCACAGTGAATAGAGCACCAGCCCTGGAGTCAGGAGGACCTGAGTTCCTCAGACACTTGACACTAGACGTGTGGCCTTGGGCAAGTCACTTAACACCAATTGTCCTGCCTTACCCCCTCCAAAAAAAAAGCATAAAATAAAAAAGAGGAGGCACAGCATTCAGCCCCAGAGAGGTGATGGTGTTTCTGTCCTTCATCCTGGTCAGACTCCATCTGGAGTATTCTATTCCATTCTCAGCACTGCATTTTAAGTAGAACATTTATAATGTGAAAAGGGCCCAGACATGATAATGTTCATGCCATGTAAGTTCATGCCACGTAAGAACGGGTTGAAGGAACTGTGAAGGGTTAGCCTTGAGAAGACACAGGGGTGGGGAACCTGCAGCCTTGAGGCCACATGCGGCCCTCTAGCTCCTCAACTCCAGCCCTTAGACTGAATCCAAAATTCACAGAACAAATTTCCTTAATAAAAGGACTTGTTCTGTGAAGTTTGGACCCAGTCAAAGGTCACAACCAAGGACCTAGGCCACAGGTTCCCCACCCTGGAGTCTCAGCATCTTCAGGTAATTTAAAGGCTGTAGTATGGAAGAAAGATTGAAATTGTTCTGCTTGGGCCACAAAGGGTGGAACCAGGAGCAAGGGGGTGGAAGTTGCAAAGCTGAAAATTTCAGTTTGTAAAAACAAAAGCTTCCTCACAACAATCAAGAGACCCAGAAGTGAAATGAGTGACTTTGGAGGAAGTTAGGTGGAACAATGGGTAGAGCACTGGTCCTGGAGTCGGGAAGACCTGGATTTAGGTGTGACCTGATAGACTTCCTGGCTATGTGACCCTGACCACCGTTTGCCTCAGTTTCCTCAACTGTAAAATGGGAATGATGATAGTGCCTGTCCTCCCAGGACTGTTGTGAGAATCACATAAGATAATACTGTATTTGTAAAGTGCTTAGCACAGCACCTGATGTGCAGCTGGTACTGTATAAATGCTCATTTCCTTCCCTTGTGGACTGCTTCCCACTAGAATGCTTCAAAGTTTGAATGAGCACTTTGGGTGTAATGTAGAGAGAACTCTTGATTAGGTATATTGGACTAGATGTCCACTGAGGCTACTTCCTGCCCTGGGACTGTGAGGTTGTGAGTCACCAATGCCAACTTGACCAGTATTTCCTATGTAACCTTGGGGCAAATCTCTCAACTTCAACCTCAGTTTCCCTATATGTCACGTTCCCCTGATCCCCACTCTCTCCCTCTACCTTCCCCCACTGAAAATAGATGCTGGTCTCAATCCATGAGAATTAGAACTCTAGAGCTGATATCTAGTGAGAGACTGTGGAGACCCTCCTTCTTAAGTGAGTAGAGTGAAACCCACTTCAGAGGGTTCATGGAAGGAAGATGGGGCATCTCATCAGATCCTTTCATTCTGTTCACGCTGCAGAGATTGCAGAGGAAGCAAGTAAGGCATCCATGATTTCTTCTTTTCTGACTAGGTAGGAAGGCCCAGGCATCCACACCAAGGTCACCTTGGTGATGAGCCAAGGTCATGTTGGTTGAGAAGCAGCTAAGCTCACCTTGAGATCTGAGTGGGAAAAACAGGGGGTAAGGGAAGAACCATTCAGGACAGAAAAAAGGAACTTCTTTGTAGTGTTCTTCTGGTAAAAGAATATTGTAGAGGGAATATTTCTTCTATCATGCCTCATAAATATCTAATTTTCTTCTGGTGTACCTATATAGCATTTGTTAAGCATGTCTCTGACCATAAAGTAACAGATTGTTGTCTTGTGTAGACTTGGAGGATGGGGTCATGAAATAAGGTGTACTAAACTATTGGAACCTTTTCTATGAACTCCCTTCTTGGTTACCATGGATACTGACAACACAGTGCTTGTTTGGGCTAATGAAAAATCTATCACTGATAAAGGCTGAGCTGTTTCTGACAACTGTGCGTTAAATTAATCCTGCCATACTTGACAGTCAATTTTAACTATGTAGATTTTCTTGTAGATAATTTAAAAAGTGGTAACAATTAATATTTTATGTTTTTATCATGAAGCAATCCAGAATATTTTCAGCAAACATACCAAACTCAAATTACTAGCAGGCCCCAAACATGGTTTTTTTGTGAGAACCACCCAACTGGTCCACTCTTCAAAACGGCCAGCCTTAATGTGAGGCTTCTGTCCCTGATGAAGCTGGATACATTCTGCAGAGAAGATCATACAATCCAGGCCTGACCAGGGGTCAGGGTTGGAGAAGCAAGGCCCACATTCCACTTCATTTCTGTGTATCACTGTCCAATCTAAATCTAAACATAAACTTTAATGTGCACATATTCAGAAGACGTCGAGACTATAGTAACTTGGTTCCCCTCCTAAGACTTCTAGCCAAGTTCTTTCCATTTGCACATTGGGGAACAAAATAGAATATTGCTATGTCAGATATACATTGAGATTCCATCTCATCGATAAGATATCAGAGCAGACATCACTGATGTGGGAGAGGTCATCTTGAGAGTGCAAAGATGTCAGTGAACCCTGGCCACCAGGAGACCAGACAGGAAGCAGCACCTGTGGGCTCTAGTGATGGCACAGTAACGCAGCTTTATTGGCAGAACTGGCATTCAATTTTTGGGTGGGGTGGTGGGTTTTAAATACAAAAATATTCTGCAAAAATATTTAAAGGGGAATAATAATTTTTTAAAAACTGCCACAATCCTAGAAATAGAGGGTAAGAATAGTGGGTAACAGTAAGATCAGAATTTAGAGACATCCTCAAATCCCTTCTTACAGATGACCAGGACAGCCTGCCTGGAAAAATAGAACGAGCAGCTTCTCTAGTGGCATTTCTGAGTGCCAGGTTTTCCTGCCTGTGAATGGGGTGAGCTGAGGGCTCAACCAGATTGGGTGGAGTATTTGGCTCAGGCTTCTTTCACCATAGCCAAAAGACCTTTCTTAATTGTACTCCCAGGAAACACCTTGGAAATCACCTAGCACACCTCCCAAGGCTTATTTTTCATAGGATCACAAACTTAAAAAAAGTACAACCCATTGGGTACTGAATGAGCTTGCGTGTCTTTTGATAATCTAAAATACTTTGCAAACCTTAAAAAGCCTATATAAATGTGAGACACTTTGTGCACTAGTTGTAACAGCTGACCCAAGTGCTTGTTTCTCTGCTGTGGGAGAAGCCGGCGGTACCCAGTCTGAGGATGGAGCCCCCTTCTCCAGGCTGTACTCAAGACAGAAAATCACAAGAGTCAACCTCAGGGATTTCATCTTCTACTAGGAGCAGGAAAGAAAAACAAGCCACTCTCTTCTGCTCTATGGAGCCTTCCTTAAATAAAGCCAATCATTTCCCTGGCTTCCTCAGAGGGAAGCTCAGCTGAACATTTAAAATCTGTCATTTTCATGTGCCTTCTCTTTCCGTTTTCTCAGATGTCGGGGTTTGGTTTATGTAAAAATTAAGATGCAATAAATCCTCCCAGCCAGAAACCAAAGCAAAAAAAAAAACAAAAAAAAAAAAACAGAAAAAGAATGTGCAAAAGGTTTCTGAGTGCTGAAACCCGTCTGTGCCTCGAGCACCTCCCTGCCCCTCTGGGGCAGGGACTCACGACACTTCTGCCAATGGAGGCCTTCCCCTAAGGCTGAGCCCCATCTTAAAAGATTAACCATCGCCATGCCTGCCTTGGTTTCAGACATGTTTTAATTGCAGCTTTGCACTGTTCTGAGCACATCTACATTGGATTCCCCACAAACTGGCGCGTCTAGGACTGGGGCTGAGTTTTATGCTTTCAGGTCCAAGCTAAACTACCTTGATTACCAGCCCTCCACCCTCGATGTTCTCTCTATCTACACAACTTTTTGCACATTCCCAACAGGTGGTTAGTAACAGGAATCAAGAGGGGTTGGTGTTTTGGTATAAAATATCTTTTATTGATTGTGAGGAGTACAGGCTACTGGTTTTAAAAGAACTGTTGAAGGATGGATGTTAAAGTTGTGTGCATCGACTTTTAAAGTCACACAAATCACACCAGGTGGCAGTATTCCTGTGTGAGCAGGACAACTGTCCCCTTTCAGGGATGCTACTGGAGTGGTGGGAGGATCCCTTTGCTCAACCATCTTTTACATTTTTCAGCATGTTTTGAGAATGCCTTATTTGGGAGGCAACAACTGTAAAAGCACAGACAGAACTTTGTCCAATAGTTTTAAAATAAGAATAATTATTTTTGAAGGTTTACGAAAAGCAGGGCAAAAAACTGATGTTTGCTATTTGGCCAAAAGATTACTCACAAGGTATTCAGACCAGTAAGTGTAAAAATATGTTTTAAATGTATTGATAATTTGTACATATCGTTTACAAAGACTTTATGTTTATTAGAATTATTTTGACAATTTCTGTACATTATTCAGAAGTCCCCCAATTTGTGTGAAAACATACTGCCTTGTTTGTACTTATTTTAAAAAGAAATATAACTGTTTACTAAAGTAACACATTCAGTGATGTACAGTTACTTGTTCTCAATTATGATTTTGTATCACATTTTTTATTTTACCCACTGGTCAGAAACATATTTTTGCATCCAAATATTAAGACAATAACCACAACATAATAACAACCCTGAAATCTTTAGTGGTTGAAGTTCTGTTGTGCTTAAGTCTTTCTCTAGGCCAGATATGGTCTCACAAAACCACCAACAAAGTTGGGTGCCAGAAAAGTCAAGGAAGACACACAGTGTCACCTTGTCTGAAGCTCTCCTTCCAATAAGCGTGGCCTAATGTTCTCCATTCCCTTTTTCTCTTGTCAGACACTGCAGCCAAGAGACGGGAGATATGGAAACGAGAATTTTGTTGTTAAGCAAAAAGAAAATCCAAACAATTCTGTGAAGAAAATTAGATTTTTCTGAAGAATTTCAATTACGTGGATTCTTCAGAATAGCACTCCTGTCTACACTGTCCTTTCCTGGAGGTGCTGGCTGTTTTTGTGTTAACGGGCAGGGAGCAAAACTCCTTAATTCAGTCTGTGTTGCTATCACTGAGCATTATGGAAATTTGCTCTGGTAGGTGTGACTGTAAGAACAAGAAAGGACTGGGGGGATGGGGGGAAAATGGGGATTTAAAATTTAAAAAACCCTCTTAAAAAAAATATAAAAGCATTCAAAATCAGTGACCAGAACTGTTAGCTTAAATGACCATATCCTAGTTTAAACATTTTTCCTTAGAAAAAAATGTACTTCTCCTAACGGAGTAATTGCTTCCCTACCTCTTCCTCCATATTAGGGCTGCTTGCAGCTAATGTTGGGGTGATATGGGCCAAAGCATCTGCACGGTCTGTGTGCACTCACTAACCTGAATGGGCCCATGAGGCTTTCTATTCTGTGCCTTCACACACAGCTCTAAGCAATTGCTCTGTAGGGCCATAAAAATACTGTCAACACCAATAGAAAAAAGTAGAGGAAAAACAAAACCCAAACATTTTTAACTGAGTTTAAGAAACAAAACACCCTGAAAAAGTTTTCTGCCTGTTGTTTTCAGCCTGGGTTTCCATTTGCTTTTCCCAAATGAGGTACCTATGAGATGTATTTAACTTTTGCAGCTTCCTGGAGTTTCCTTTTAGGACCAAGACTAGAATTCAGCACCTCAGTTACCACAAGATAGGAGGGGCGTGACTGGAATGAAGGAACTAGACCGAAGTGTACCTAAACACTCAGGCCTAGGATATAACACCAAGAACACAATTCCCACCCTCCCACCCTGGCAGCTGGATGAAGCCAATCATTCCTCTGGTTAAACCAAACAAATCTCAGGAAATTCAACCCAAACTTATTTCTGGGACAGAACATGGGAGACAAGGGTTAATCCTCGGGACTGCATTTCAGTCCATTAGAGAAATGTTTATGGCATGAAGTACTGTGTAAGGAATACACGACAATATACATTAGGGTCTTTACAATATTAAATGCATAATATACAACTCTACAGGTATCTTACAGAGGAAGGTGAGTGGTGCGCCATCTGTTCAGATATGGCAGGATGGGGTAGCTTTTTCCATCAGTGAGTGTATTAAGTGTCACACCATATAAAATCAAAGAAGGAATAGCTTAGCTTTATAGCCCCCCAAACACCAGACAAGCCTGGCTCAGTACCTGTTTGCACAAGGGAGGGAACAGGCCCCCAATGGACTTGTTTGTTTCTGTTCTGGGTCTACGTTTCTGTCGAATTCATCATCTGGACCAAGGGGCCCCAGATCACCAGAAGAGCTCAGTCCCTCTCCTTAATGACCACGTTTGTCTAAGAACAGTTCAATTAAAATTCAGTGTCTACAACAGGATTCTATAAATTAATGTGGGAGAAACTAAATTGTGATTAGCGCACGAATTAGTGACTGAGGCCCCCAATCACACCACACAGCAATGAGCAGGATTTCACAGAACGCTATTTATAGGCTGGCACCTGCAAACACAGTGCTGTCTCCTGAGTTACAGAAGCGGCTGCTGCTTAAGTCAGAAGAGATGATAACTGTTTTCATTAAAGAAACATTGTAGGGGCCAAATGAAAGGGGTGGGGAGAGACCTTCCCTAAAGAGACAGACACACAGCGAAAGGGCAATATGCCGTCAGTATTTCAAAAATACTTTTAAATTAACAGAGAAAGAAGAAACAAAGATGTGTCCTGTCCTGCAGTGCAAGAGCATGAAGGGCGGCGGCTCAAGACAGAGCGTATGCTGACTCCCCTCCCTCAACCCCCCCCCCCTGCAGGGGCACCAGGACCTGAGATGCCCACACATACAACAGAAGAGTAGTGGGGGAGCCAGGGCTGGCATCTTCCTTGGTCTGCTTTGCTAATACGAAAGCTTCCATACTTTGGCCTTGGTTTTTGGGGTCCTGTCCTGGGGTTGGGGCTGCTCCCAAGATGGATCTTACTTTTGAAAACAGGCCACAATTAGTCACACTGACAGTTTCCTTTTTTAAAAGTATTGAGCACCAGATAAATATGCATCGGTCCTTGTCTGTTTCTCCAACCTTGGCAGAGAAGCCACTTTCATTTTAAATATTGTAGAAAAATAAGCCATTTACTAGCATGAACAATCACAGACGTCAGACACACGCATGGAGATGTGGAGCACGTCTGGCGAGACGTGATGCCTCGGATGAGGCAACATCCAGCACAGTGTCACACTGGCCTCAGCCCCTCCCAGGGCCTTGGGCATCAGGTCAGCAGGGGGCTGGGTGTTCTGGAAGGCCGTGGACTGGGCTCCTCCCACATAGGTCCTGTCACCAAAGCCCAATCAAACGGCCCTCAAGCACTGGCTAAGTGCTGGTTAGGTCCAATGCCACCGCTGCTGGGAAGAAACTGCATTCAATGGCATTCCCACAAAGCCTCCTGTCCATCTGCCAGGCATGCTCTGGGGCTTTAGAATGAGGACTGACTGGGTGAGCACCCCTAACTGACCAAGGAGCTTCACACCCAAGTTGCTAACACTGTTTTCCGACCCCCTTGGTGCCTCCCATGGGGATGGCTCAACACCAAGATGGCGATGGCAGGCCTAGTCCAGGGGCTCCTGCTTTATCCGGATTGCAGTAGGAGCCTGCTGAAGCCGTCTGTCCTGCCGACACAGCATATATTCACTGAACTGGGAGGAATCCACCCCTCCCCCGCAGCTTGCGGCCA
The DNA here is from genome assembly GCF_028583685.1 of Petaurus breviceps papuanus. Taxonomy (NCBI): domain Eukaryota; kingdom Metazoa; phylum Chordata; class Mammalia; order Diprotodontia; family Petauridae; genus Petaurus; species Petaurus breviceps. The sequence continues at coordinate 20,096,585 of NW_027185754.1, read as the reverse complement.
CGCTAAAGCCTTTCTGAAACAGTCTCTCGAGGACCTGTGAAGTCAGAAACAACACACACAGAGTCAGCACTGGCCCCCGCAACCCAAGACCCAGGACCCACCACTGAGTCCTGGCACTCCAGCCTGGAAAGAAACTGGCTCTGGAGCTGCCCAAGAAGGAAAGTTCTCTGGTCAGGATTTAATACCTCATTTCAGATGACTACACTATGTGGAAACACCAGTTAATCAAACACACAAAAGGAGTGTAGCCCTGAATAGCAAGTAAGCTATGTCCCTTTGGTGGGTTTTTCAGTGTGGAAAGCCTGTTGGGAGCAGGACCTTTTCTGGTCTGTGAGCTCACCCTGGCCCCAAGGAGCAAGCGTGGCATGTGGTTAGACTGGGGTCTCTGAGTCCTGGGATGACAGGATGTTCCTATGCTTGTCAGATGTAGTGATTTCACAGGCCTGTGGGCCCAGCAGGAAAGCACCCTGACTCCTTCCAAGAGGGTCCCAGTCTGTGCTTGTAGGGTCTCCCCAAGAGGAGGGCTTTACTCCTTGAGCTTCTGACTCAGGGATTCTAGTGGGCAGCAAAGCTCCCACCCAAAGCCCACCTTCTCACCCTGAATCCCTCTCCCCAGACCCTGCCTAAAACTAGTCAGACACACAAATTTCAGACAGCTTTCCCCGAGTCTGAGCAGCTCATGAGCTGAGAGGGGAGGTCTGACGACCCTGCCAAATAATTAAGGCTCATATAAACGATAGAGATGCTGCCCAGGGCTGCAATCTGCACTCAGCTGTGAGCTCCTGGAGCCGCAGCCGGCAGGGCCCGGAGGCAGGAGGAGTCCAGCTGGTGCCTGGGGCCGGAGGGGAGAGATGTCCATGTGTCCAGACACTCAACCCTTCCCATGAGAGGCTTGGGGGAATCCAGGGCACCTCACCCCAGGCAGTGACAGACGCTGGGACCAGGAGGGAGGTAAGATGGACAAGCAGAAGGAATGGTCATATCCCCTTTTTAGTGGACAAAAACTCAACCCTCCATCCCCTTTCTTCCCTGGTCTATTTCACTCTCCAGAAATGCCCCAGGCCTGGGCTCAGTGAAAGGACTGTCTAACAGGCACCAATTCAGCACCTTATCATCCTCTGACCTTAAAAAGCCCTGTCCTATCCTATGAGATCCAAACGTGGTCAGGATGACAGGAAGGAGAGAGGGAACCACGGGATGCATGTGGCATTGTATGGGCAGACAGAGCCACGCAGAGACCTAGACCCTGGGGAATTCTGCCACAGGCAGCCTACATGTGCCCTCAAGTGAGACTGCACACACACACACACACACCCCACATCCCTTTGAGCTACTGACTCCACACAGAATTTACAGACATTCTCTCCCAACACCTCTCTGGCCCCTATGAATGAATGAGGGGCTAAAGGCATCCAAGCACCTCAATGCCTACTAAGCAACCCCCCAAAATAGCCTCTTCCCATGCCTCATCAGTGTCTCCAGAGGGCTAGAGACTGGAACTATGGTTTCACAGATCCAAAGAATTCTCATATGAGTAATTTCCTCTACCAACACAGATCAGCACATTCCCTGAAACATACAGTCAGAGAGTCGCCCAGGGCATCGAAAGGTTAAGTGACTTTCTCAAGGCCTTACATAGGCCAGTATGTGACCAAGGTAGGATTTGAACCCAGGTCTTTCTGGCTCCATATAAGTGAAAAAAAGATCTGGATGAAGTGACCTCAAAGAAACTGGTTTTGCATGCACATGTGTATCTATCTATGAATGATGTGTTGCATGTAGGGACACATCATATATGTCTAAGAAATTCATCTCCATAAGATGTCCACACATATCCATGAGATGTGGCCAGCCCGTAGTGTCCACTAGTGGTTGAGTGCAATGTTATGACTAAAGAAGGCAGGCTTTAGCTGGCTTGTATTTGCTGAGCAGCTCTGACCCAAATGGCCTGAACCACAGGAAATCAGATGCCAGGACTTCCCCTTGGCAGATCCCAAGCTGAGAAATTTCAACCTTGAGAAAAATCTGGTGTCTGATGCCCTGGGGGAAGTCTGGGGTTGTAAGCCCTCCCCACATTCATCCTTCTTTGATTCTCCTCCCTCTGTGCCCTGGAAGTCCCCCATCCTGGGCCTTCCACCCCTCTAACCTTGCCCTTCCCAATTATTCACCTGCTTGTTCGGCCCAAGCCCACAGGAGAGCTCTGTCTACAATCACACTCTGTGGTCCTTGGCCTCTCCAGGGCAGGGACCCAAACCCCTAGCCACATCTAGCCCCTGTCCCACCCTCTTCCTGGCTCCCATTTAATTCTGAGCCTACCATCAGGCTCCAAGTGTCAAATAAAACACATTTGGTTGATAATACTTTGGGCCATTTTTATAGAACATCCTTTTGCCCAAAAAAAAAAAAAAAAGTGCAGAGATCAATTTTTTTTAAGTCCATCCCGCAGGCACCATCACTTAATTATGAGGGAGACATAAATTATGCATCGACACATTGTTGCCTTCTCTGGAAATGGCACAGAGGCTTCTGGGGTTTGGGCAACTCAGTCTCTATCTCTGTCTGCCTCTCTGTCATCTGCCTCTGTCTTTTGCCTTTCTTTCTCTGTCTTTTACCAGGTTTCTATGGGAATGAACAGAACCCCAAGGTATGTTATTCAGAAACCCTAACCCTATTTCCTGGCAAATTGGGGTGGGAGGAAGGGGGAGGGAGAAGGATGGGAAGGAGCCATTTTGGTCAGTTTATACCAAGATGGCCTGGGGGAAGGAAAAGCATAGTCATTAGGGGCCAGACGGAGGCCAAAGCTAGTTGCAATGCCCAGGAGGCTGAGAGTGTGGTCACCAACAGAACATGTGGCCAGTGACAGAATTAGTGGCTATTAGTGGGCATGTGGTCAGTGCAAGATGTGTGTCCTGGGTCCTCACCTGCACGGAGTTGAGGCGGCAATAGCCATTCAGAGGGAAGCGGATGACGTGTGTAGGGTCCTGGTTCCACCCAGCATTGACAGAGTTGCACATGACATCACCGGTCTCTGGGAAGACTTCCTCAATAAGTGCCTTCTCCCCACTGAGGGCAATGCGCTCGCCGAGGTCAGGTGTCACACGAACCACAAGGCATTCACAGGCCTGGCCACGGCGCCGCTGCTCCTGTTCCTGCTTCCAGCGGTCTAGCTCCCTTACCATCGGCTGGAGTTGGTAGTAACGTGCCTCTTCATAAAGGAGGCTGAAGTCCTGTGGACCAGTGGGGGAGGAAGGAGGAGGTGCCAGGGAGCAGAAGGAAATGAATTGTCATGGTCTAATCTCCACCTCAACCCTAGGATCACTGAGGGGCTTCTGGGATACCTCCCTCCCCAGAGGCAGACAGGAAGGATGCCCAAGCCCTATTTTACAGATAAACTGAGGCCCGGAGATTCAAAGTTAGCCTATATCTGGTCAGTAAGAGACCTAGGCTAGACCCTGTGTTCTCACCCACAGAAGACTGATGGAGGGGAGGGACATAATCTCTATGCCTGCCTGGGGCCCAGCTCCTTGATGATGAGCCTGCTCTGTGCTAGGCCTTTATTTGCGATGGGAAGAACAATGGATGAAGTGGTCCCTTAGGTTTCTTTCAGTCTTGGTGCTCTTAATTTGCTCTTAATCTTTGTGCTCTTAATGTCCCTAGGACCAGGATGCTGGGGGTCCTGGGAGGTTGGGCGTGCTAAGAAACAACAGAGATGGGCCAGAGCCCAAGGTCATTCACACCCTCTCAAAGTCCCCTAACTACACACACCTTCCTAGAAGGCCCTGGTTGTTCACACTTGCCAGAGGCCTCGATCACACAGAAGCCTTCAGCTAAGTGGGTCCTTTCACTATTGGGGCTCTGGCCCCAGAGTAGTCTCTCCTTTGGGAGGCAAGAGCTTTACATAATTTAAAGATGGTTTATTTTGGATTGTGATCCTTCCTCCCAAATAACCTGGGACTTCATGTCTCGGACATGCCTGAGGCCATATCCACTCCCAGGGCCACCTAATTGTGAGGACACCCTGATAAACAAATAAGCTACAAATATGAGAAAATAGAATTAGTTTAGAAAAACCAATTTAGCCTTTGGCTTCATCGTTTAACTTTTTATGGTATCCATGACAACCAGTGGTCCATTTATTAAATCATAGCATCCCTGTATGGTCCTGTGTCAGTGAGGAACATGATGGAGTTGCCTGTGCACAGGTCAGCAGCCAGCCTTCAACCAGGCATGCAGGAACCCCAGCCAATACCCACCCACCTCACCTTGAAGTCATCTGGCAGCAGGAGCTTGGATGTCCGTAGGAAGCTAAGGACGTATCTGAATATCTCCCCATCCCGATCAATGAAATAATGTTGCTTCAGACTGTCTAGTACGATGGGTTCTGTGCCATTGAATAGACGACTTATCCTGAGATAGAGAAAGGAAAGAAAGATGGTTGGAAAGGAAGAGACCAGAATGCATGAGCTGGACCTCATGACTTGACCTATGAAACTGGTAGGTCTCAAGATACTGAAGATTAAGACTTGGAAGGAACTTTAGAAGGCCTCTAGCCCAACCCCCTTTATTTTATTTTTTTGGGAGGGCAATTGGGGTTAAGTGACTTGCCCAAGGTCACAAGGTTAGTATTTGTGTTAAGTGTCTGAAGCTGGATTTGAACTCAGGTCCTCCTGACACCAGGGCTGGTGCTCTATTCACTGTGCCACCTAGCCATCCCCCCTTCATTTTATAGAAAGGGAAACAGACCTAGAAGAGACACTTGCTCATAAGCGACAAGAGTTGGGTTTTGAACCCAGGTTCTCCAATTCCAAATCCAGTGCTCTTCCCAGCATGTAAGACTGCTTCCCAAGGTCTGGGGTGATTCTGTTTTGGAGGAGAATATAACAGGATGCAGGAATGGAAGCAGCTTTGACATCTGTACACACCTGGAGATGGATAGCACTGTCCCCCCTACCTCCCAACAGACACACTCAGACTCACAATATAGACACAGAGGAGCTGATAGATGTGATGGTGACAGAAAGGTTGGCATGAGGGAGGGTGAAATGCAGCGTGCCTGACGATGCTCAGAACACAGATGCCAAAACAGAGAAATCAGAGATTACCTGCCACACTAATGGGTTAGTTGTTCTCCTTAGGGACAAATGTCTTTGGCACAAACTGGAAGGAGTCTGCTTCTGCTCTGCTCTATTTGTGTAGAGGGGCAGTGACCAGACCCGTACACAGGGTCTAGGCATAGAGGAGCATTTACCGTTCTGAAGACAGGTCGCCTTCTGGGGTATAAACCCAGAGTCCATAATGGTGCTTTGGGGAATTCTTTGACAGCTCTCACACCATAATCTGAGCCTCTAATTCTTTTTTTTTTTTTTTTTGCTTTTTGGAGGGCAATTGGGGTTAAGTAATACTTGCCCAAGGTCACACGGCTAGGTTTTTTTTTTTTTTTGGTGTGGGTGTTAAGTGTCTGAGGCCAGAACCGAACTCAGATCCTCCTGACTCTGAGGGCTGGTGCTTTACTCACTGTGCCACCTAGCTGCCCCGAGCCTCTAACTCTTTAGAGAAAACAGGGGAGGCCTAAGAGACCTCAGATTTTAGGCAAATCATCATTTGATACCAGCATGGTGTGAGGCCAAAGCCTCTTCCCCTACCCCATAGCCTTAGAGTGAAGCTGGCCACACTTTCTGGGTGAAATACTAAAGCTGAATTCAGTGAAAAAAAATTTTCTAAAACATCCACCAGTAAACCTTAAGAAACAGCCATTTCAGGCTAGGGTGATACCTGGCTCTTACGCAGGGTAACTGAACAAAAACGACTAACTCGGGATTGAAAAATTGCCAGTTAGATCCAAGATATGCCAAGATATGAGTGCCAGGTCTGTGACCAGCAAATCTCCCTGTGCTCCATGCTGTGGACAGACAGACACTGTACTCCATGGTCCCTTTCCCACTTCTTCAGCTAAGCTAGGACCTAGTAGTGGTCCATATGCCTACAGAAGCTGCCTTCACTTCTCCCCCAAGCCTAGCATTTGGGGAAGTAGGCTTATCAGTTTATCCTGGGGGAGAGGGAAGCCCTGCTGGGCAGAAGGACAGACCAATGGACTGCATGGATGACCTGGAGATGGCCTGTAAGTTCTGGCTAAGCTGAACATGAGAATAAAGACTGGCTGAAGAGCAAAAAACTAGAGACTCATCTACTAAATGCATGTCCCCCAATGAATGGGCTTTGGCCTGCTTGTAAGGAGGCCCAGTGCCCCCAAGTAATGGAAAGATCCAGGTAACCAAAGTTAGTCTTTCTTATGCCCTCTTCGTTCCTCTTGAATTACGTCCATGCATACACAGCCATATTCTGTGGCTACTACCCCTTTGCCCTGTGTATGTTCTTTCTAGGTCATTCCTGGGAGCCAGGGCCATACTCCCCATAATGCTATAGGCAGAACAGGAGAATGAGAGATCTGGGCTCCATCTTTTGCAGTGAAGGAGCTATGTGGGCTCAGTGTGTCTTCAGCATGGGATGTAGCAGTGTAGTGGGCTCAGTTCTGACAACAGTGAAGGATGGACCTTTTTTTAGTCCCTTTATCTAGTGAAGGATCTCAGTTCAGCTTACCTCTATAGTGTGTGATTTAATTAACCACACATTTCTAAGGAAATTACTCCCAAGGTTGGGGCAGCTGGGCAACACCTTGAGCTTGCTAAGACCACACTTCTTTTTTTACCCTTTTTTTGGTCTTTATTAAATAATTTGTTCGTTTACAAGATTAAGTTCCCAGGTTCTTTGAGTTTCAAATTTTCTCACCCTCCCTCCCCTCTTCCTCCCTCCCCTCTCCCCCCCCCCATGGTGGCATACCATCAGGCATAGGATTTGCATATACTTTCACATTAGACATTGGTTAGGTTATAAATAAGGACTGTATGGGGGGGGGGGGGCGGCCAGGTAGCACAGCAAGTAAGAGCACCGGCTCCAGTGTTGAGAAGACCTGGAGATCGAATCCCGGGCTCAGACACTTAGCACCACACCCAGAAATAACTGGCTGTGTAACCTTGAGCAAGTTACTTAACCCCAATTGCTTTAAAAAAAAAAAAAAGAAGGACTGTATTGGATGGGATGAACGATGGAAGAGTCTTTGGACAGATGTCTCTCACCCATGGAATCTCAGGACATTCAGAAGAGCCCACTGAAACCATGTAATTTAGATAGGGAAACCTAAGACCTAGAGCTAAAAGAGGCCTCCCAAACCAATTGAGTCCAACCCCTTCATCTTATTGATAAGGAAACTGAGGCTTGAGAAGAAGTGACTTCCCCATGGTGACATAGGTCGTACTCATCAGAGACAAGATTTGAACTTGGGTGCTCTGAACTTTTACTTCAATTCCTCTTTTCTTTACATGGGGGAAAAATGAAATCCAGAGAAGGGAAGTAACCAGGCCATGGTCACATGCACATTAGTGGCAGATCTGGGATTTGAGACCAGTGTCCTGACTCCCAGTCTCTACCCCAACGCTCTGCTTAGGTATTGGGCGTCAGGCTCTCATCAGTTAAGGCTCATTTGGGGCACTATGTGGGGACTGATAAGCTTGGAATTACACTGATATTCTGGGTATTTCTGAATCAAAGTCCTAATCCTCTTGAGCCCTGCCTCCTGCTAACTATGAATGGGGAAGAAGGCCTCCTAAGTACTTCACTGACTTACTGTACTTACCAAGAATATGTGCACCAGGTATCATCCCCCCCCCCCCCAAACAAGAGTACCAAGGCTGGAGAGCATAATGCCCAACCAGGAAAAAAGGCTCAGGCCTAAGAACCTACCATTCATTGGTGTGTGCACTGATGGGGAAGGAGGTGATGGCAGGATGAAGATAGCTGTGGGCTAAGATCACCCTGGGCTATATGCCAAAGCCATGGATTTACCATCTCCAAACAGTACAAACAAGCTGAGCCTTCACGCCAGCAACAGACTGACCCTAACACAGGTCACTAGCCCTTCTCCCATGCAGAATGATGACCCTTGTCCACCAGACTGAGCCTTAACCATTGGTACAATTCCAGATCTTGACCCTGGCTACAGAATGACCCTTAACAAGAGTTGTTAGGTGTGGAAGGGGCCTTAGAGAGACACTGGGGATGTTATGGGGAGAGAAAGGGACACTATGGGAGGATAGAAAGGATCTTGAGAGAAGCAGTGAGGACCCTATGCAGGAACAATGGGGTTGTTATTGAGGATAATGGAGAAATTGGAAAGAACAGTGAGGATGCCATGGAGAAGACAGTGAGGATACTATGCTGGGACGGCATGGAAGCTAGGGGTGGACAAGAGGTAGATTACAGGGGATCAGAGCATAACATGGAGCACAAGGCAGTTCGGCCTTTGTTTCCTCATTGGCTACTCCTGGGACCTCTGGGGATCTACATTTGTCCTACAGGAGGTAAAAGCAGACGATCCACAAGCAACCTGCACTCAAACTACTGTCACCATGAGTGCTACTGTACCCTCCCCATAGGCCTGCAGGCCAGTGGGGTCTCCCTTGATCTCCTTCTTCAAAGTCGCCCAGATACTGCTGATGGTCCCCACGAATCCCTTCTCCCCCAGTGGGTTTCACTGGTCTTTATTCCCCAATTCTCCAATCAGCATCACTTTCTCTGTCTCCATCTCACTGAAACTTCTTGGAAATCATTCTTTAAAACACACACACAGAGAATTGATTTTTTTAAAAAAAGAATTGGTGCAAAAAGAATAAAAAATTTAATAATTGAGTAAAGATCAGATTGGAAGAGATCTGAAACTCTAAAGAGAATCTCAGGGAAGCCAGTGTTTCTACAAAGACTCAGCTAAACCTGGTCTTGCGTCAAAAGCTACGAGAACACACAGACTAACTACTTGACAAGGGCGCATGGCCATGGCACGATGCACAGATTGGCCATACCACAGGAGCTGACAGCCCTCTTGTAGCATATGGACTGGTCTGCAGTCATGACAGCAATTTTTTGGAAAGAATGCTGGATTGGGAGTCAGAGAAACTGGGTTCGAATCCCAGCTCTCCCACTTAGTAATCATGTGACAAGCAGCAAGTTGTTTCCTCTCTTGAAGCCTTGAGAGGGCTAGTCTAGAATCTCTAGCTTTCTTTCTAGTCCTAAATCTATGTTCCTAATAAGCCAAGATGCATTAATAAGCTATTAGGCCAGGTGAGGGCTTAAATTCTATTCATGTTACCTGATCACCCTCTCAAAAAGCGACCTGTTAAATGTGGGTCGAACTTTTCCTTAGTTGACAGATTCTTGCCCCATATCTCCTAACAACTGCCCCCTTTCCTTTCACCAATTAGAAAAGAGAATCCAAGGGAGAACCTTAAGCCAACACATTTGTGTTCCAAGCATCTTCAGTGACCATGGAGCAGAAATTCCCTCTCCCCCTCTCCGTACCTGTGTGTAGGCTGAGTTCCCCCTCCCCCCATGCCACCCCATCACACACCACCATTTAACATCCTTGACTCCCTTCAAAGCTCATCCTACAGGAAGCCTCTCCTAATCCCCTCCCTCTCTGACTGCTAGCACCCTTTCTCTAAAAATTATTTTGTATTTACTTTTGTATGGACATACTCTTTCCCCTTCCAACTGAATATAATAAATTCCTGAAGGGTAAAAACTGTTCTGTTTTTGTCTTTGTAGCCCTAGTGCAAGACAGACAGGGGGCACTTATGCTTGGTGAATGAATGAATAAAGTCCAGGTTCCTGGCTTCTTCACTGTGCCAGTGACATTAACAGGTAGGTGGACAGATAGGCCCAAAGCCATACAGAACAGCAGACAGACAGACAGACAGGCAGGCAGGCAGGAAGCTAGGCAGGCAGGAAGGCAGATGGGCAGGTAGGCAGCTAGGCAGGCAGGCGGTACTCGGGGCATTTGGCTGAGCCCTTGGGCTGTGAGGCTCACGGAGGGGATGTCATACAAACGTGATCAGCGTGCCTCACGGCAGTGACATCGCACCAGTGGGCAGGCAGCATTCATGGAGGACGCATCAATTTGCAGTCACAGCTGCCCACATAAAAAGAAGCAGTTAAGAGGAAAAACACAATTTGCTATTCTAAGATTCCCCCACATGAAGGGAATGTGTGCCCATGGGACAAATGCATGGAGGAAGTCTAGAGATACGCTGTACCTGCACAAACATGCAGATTTCTACTACACTGACAAGGAGCAGTGTGTAAACCCACAGATATGGACATAGGTCCACCTCTCTATATGTGGCTCCCCGTTAAAGCAAACCACAGAACTGTGTGTGTTCATGTGCCCTTGTACAGATGTATGGATTCACTTCCCATGTGAAACAGCACCCTCTGCTACAGTCTCCTTCCCCCAGTGGGACCAACGACAAACCAAAACTCGTCAGTTACTGAGCTGGCTGAGATTATAGAGCACGCTCCAAGAAAGGATTCTTAATAAAACACAGCAGATAAACAAGGACAATGGGACATCAGACCTTCGGGTACCAAAGGCTGAAGCCTTCTGAAAAACAGCAATAACCTCCCTCCCAAAGGCTACAAGCTTCTGCCATGCAGATGACCACAAGGCACAGAGAGGGAAGATGATAATAAGGATGTAATTCTGGGTTTCGAGTCCAGGGTCACTGAGAGTGGGCATTCATCTGGCCTCATCTCCCTGGATTCAGGCTCACAGCTTTCGGCCCTCTTCCTTGCCATACACTCTCCCTCTGTAGCCCTCCATCAGCACAGAACTTGAAACTCTTCCCATTTCCCCTGACTACTCAGTTGTGATTACATCACAAATGCAGTTTTGCTATTCTCAGGGAAGCTATTCCACAGAGCGTTGTGGGCAAAGGTTTTATTAATTTAACTCAAAAACGTCGTCAACTGATTAAGGGTTGATCTATCTAAAACAACTCGGGAAAACTGCAGACGGCAAAACTGAAATTAAATACCCAGACTGTCTTTCTTCACAGACACATCTCATGTGTGTTGCCCTCCCATGTTGCTTTACACAGATCTAGATCAGCCCTTCTGGGGTCTGTTGACATGGGCCACACAAGAGGACTGTCACCCACAGTTCAACGGTAAATGATCACCTCTCTATACTTACAGCTTGTCCACATCGAGCCAGAAACACCCACTTTAGTCTAAGTGAGAGGCAGAACTGTTCCAAAGGCTTTCTGATCACCAACAACAGAGTCAACAATCCCCTGGGTTTCATCTCCAGCCAACTTATACTTTGATGCGTTACACCATGGAAGTTTCTATTAAATATGCCTGTTCCTGGAATGTCAGCAGGGATTTCCTTAAAGCTGTGGGAACAGATGTGAGGCTTGTCACACAGCCGCTATAGTGCCAATGCATGCCCTCTCATCTCCCCTGCAAATGTCCGTCCTCATCTGCTATAAATTCTCTTCCACTGGGAGGAGATACTTCTATGCAATCAAACCTTCAGAGCATCTTAATATACACATTTCCAAAGCAAACCACTTGGCGTTTGGTACATAAGTGAACAAACATCCCAGGTTAAATTTTTTTCCCCTTAAATTAAGTGACTCAAGCAATTTAAATGAATGTGACTCTCCTTCTATGGGGATTTCCCTTTGGTGCCCAGACTTGGAAGGCTCTCAGTAATGCCCCATCCGGGCACCAGGTCAGTTCCATGCTCAGATAAAACACAACAATCCTTACTGGCCCTCTGTGATGCTAGATGGGGCTATGGAAAGAGTGCTGAGCTTACATACTACTTGTATGGTCTGACCCCTCTAGGCTTCATTTTCTTCATCTGTAAAACGAGGAGGTTAGGCTAGATGACTTCTAAGGTACTTTTCCAATTCTAGACTGACAATCCTATGACTGACCCCCAAAAACCACAGGCCTGATCTTCAACTTCAGTAAATGGGCCTTCCTGGACACTCCTGCTCCTGCTGCCATAGATAAGAAGGAAATCGCAGCCCATTGTGAGGTGCAGCTGTATTCCACTGGCATAGGAACCCAGGAAACATTTAATGGGCAAGTTTTGAACAAGAAAAGAAAATCCAACTTTACATACTACCAAAGGTACTAACTACCTAAGAAGAGAGATGGGCCAGAAATAGAAACTGTGGCTACAAGGGTCCATTTATGTCTTCTCTGCAAAGGATAAGGATGATGATGAAAGCCAGCATTTATAAGGTTTGCAAAGTGCTTTGCAAATATCTTATTTGATCCTCACAATAACTTTGGGAGGTAGGTGCTATTATTATCCCCATTTTACATAAGAGGAAACTCAAGCAGTCAAAGGTGAAGTGACTTGTGCTGGGTCACACAGCTAATAAGTGTCTGAGACCATGTTTGAACTCAGGTCTGCTGACTCCAGGTCTAGCACTCTATCAGACCACCTAGCTGCCTCCACAGATGATCCACAATAATTTATTTAAAATGGTTAAGGATTGCAGTTGAAGGCAGAACATATGTTCTGGATATGTGAGATGACAATAGAGGAGATTCACCAGAGCATTCCCAAATGACCCCATCAAAGACAGACCCAAGCAGCTGAACCCAAGGGATAGTGCTGACATTTCCTCATCTACCATCATGGCTTCTCCATTAGTCAGTCCTGCTCTCTGGGATGATGCCAAAGACATTGAGCCAGGGCCTCAGGGAACCACCTCATTTCCCTGCTGAGATACCAAGAAGTATCTGCTTTTGATTCTTCCATCACGATCACTTCTAGCAAGTAAAAGTTTACTAAAAGGAAGAAACTTGGCTGAAGTTCCCCAGAGGGTTAAAATCTGCAGTGGGATGAAATGCCCTTTGACAGCTCCATAATTAGCATGTTTGACAAAAAAGCATACACAATGGTCAGTAAAGTTCAAGGCTGCTCAGTGGGTGCTGGGAGCACAAGCTGCTCAGAGGAAGTATGTGGCTGGCCCCCAGGGCCAGAAAAGAATGACGATGCAGCTGAACAGACACAGCCATGTTCAACAGAGACTTCCCCCAAAGGATGAGGCCACAATGGCAGGTACCACAGGACCAATCTGTATGGACATGGAGCCACTTTCCAAAAACAAAACTTTGCTCCCAAAGAACTATCTTTCCTCATACCAACAACAATCTGAGAGTCTACACCACTAGGTACTTGAAACACAGCTTCCTACAATACACAGTAATGAAAGACAAAATGACTTGTCTGGGCTCCCAGAATACAACTGTCCCAAGAGGATGTCCCTGAGCCCAGGCAGATGCAGTATATGGAAGAACCCATCACCAGGCACATGGTGAAAGAGAAAGGTCTCCCTTCACTTGATGCCAGTCAGGCATACGGCAAAAGAAAGCAGCAAAGTCTTCCTTACCTGGAGTCCGGATACTTGGTGAGGGTAGCCAGACTGCTGGTGTACATGTGTCCCCCCACGTCGATATGCACAGGAGCGTTGGACTTGGTGAGCTGAGCTGGGAGCGGGATTCCCTGAGCTGCCAGGGGAGAGACTGGGGACCGAGTGAGAGAGAGTCGGGACATGCTTCTTCTCTCCTATGAATGCAAACAAAACAACAGAACAGTTTTTCTTTAGTGCAGATGTGGATTTCCTTTATTTCTGGTGTGATCACAGATCTAATCAGATCACTTTTACATCTGCCTGATCACATATTCAGCTGACAAATTATTGCTACCACTGTAATTAAGTGTATTTGCATCATTTTCTTCAAAGTACCAGAGGGTAAGAGAAAGATGCTTATTAGCAATAAGAAATCAAGAAAAAAAATTTTTCAAGGTGTCAGCCTCCAGGGGCATAAAACAAACTGCAAAATCCTAATTAAAGGTCGCGGGCTTATGTGTTAGATGTGAAATATCCCCTGACAAACGAATCACCAATTTGTGAATTGGGATTCAGGGGTTTTTGCAAGTTTGTCTCAGTAACGAGACACCTCTAAATTAGTGACTTCCTCAGCACCTAAGGCAGTGAGTTTATATATGTAGTAAATTTCACATCAAACTAGAAGCATTTTTGTTTTAAAAATATATAATAGGCATGCCAGATCAATACCTATCATTGGGTTTCACCACTGAATGAAAGGAAAGAGAGCATAGACTCCTGGGCAGGAGGGAATCTTGCGCTTCCGCTGAGACAAGAGCTAGAAAGGACCAGGCATCTTCCTGCTCTCACCCCCTTTATCAGAACTGACACTGGAAATGAGAAATCATCATACCCAATCTCTTTGAGTATCTATCCTTCCATATACTTCCCAAGAATATCTATGGCAAATTCCAACAAAATAGAAAGGTAATTGACTTGTCTGCAACCATAAAATGGAGCTTTGTCTTTAGAAAGTCAGCTTCAATTTTGTGGAAATCCAGATACTTGAAATCCCTACTATTGGTCTTTCCTCCCTCCATTGCAATCCAGCATTGCTTCTCTTCTCTAGGTATCAGAAACGAAAGGGAACCGATCCACCCGTTCATCAGATTTCCTACAAATATCTGCTTCCCTATTGCAGATACCACTTAACACAACATGCACTAAGATCTGTCACAGAGAACATATGAGCCAAGGTACTCCTCTGTTTCGCGCAATATCCAACCCATCACAGACAACATACATGTATATGTTTTAGAGTTACATGTACATGTTTTAGAGTTTCATGTCTATCATGTCTGTTACCAACTGTAATGCAACATATGCTCAGCATTATCGTTATAAAACATTGCAGAGCCTAATCTAATTTTTCTGGTATTTTGTTTTGCAGTCATGCTCCCAAGCATGGACTCTCTTACATCAGCAAAGGGCTTTACAGACCACAGCACACAGTGAATATCTACTTCTACCAACTGGCTTTCCCACCTCTTGGTGAAGCCCAAGCTGTCACCTGGAATCTGGTGGTCCATCTCATTGGGACAGACTTTTCTCAGCACGACACCCATCCAAACCTCTTAACCATCCCACCAGAGCCAAGACCCGGCACAGAAGAAAAGCCTCACATGGGGCCCTTTAATGAGGTGCAACAGCAGCTGAGAAAATGTGACTTTTGTCCAAGGAAAAGCTCCCCCCCTTCCCCAATGACAGCACAGTCTTCCCCCTTCATATAGAAGGGGAGATCAGAATAGCCTCCAGCAGTCATCAGCAACACCAAATCTAAATCCATTGTCTTAGACTTCAGCTCACTGGCCTCTCCCACAGGGGCACCCTAAGGCGGAAGGTACAAAGCTTGCCTCCCTCCCTCTCTCTCTCTCTAGCAAGGTCACAGTCATGAGGTGGAGGACATTTATAAACAGGTCCCATTAAATACAGAAGTACCAGCTTAAAGCATAGACATGGCAAGCAGCATAATGAAAACAACAGCTGCCTGAGAAGGCATGCCTGCAAGTGTGCCTGGTCTTTCTTTTCTGTGTCCCATATCCTCACCACTGCCATCCCCATTTTGAGTGGGGGGGTCTATGTGGCCCTGAGGAGATGCTATTTATTATTACTAATGACACTGTAGGCACACACTGTATTCACACACACACACACACACACATATATATATATATGTATATATATATATACACACACCACACATCTGTTCTAGATTTCTAGATTTAGTAAAAATAAAACCCTGCTTGCCCTCTGACTTACCTATCAGGGTCAGCTATACAGGGGCTTTACAAAAATTTTATTTTAAATTCTGGAAGGACTGGACAAATAACACTCAAGGAACCCAGGAGAACTAACTTCCTTGTCAACAGTTTGACATCTAAAAGTGATAACCCTGATATTCTACAACCAGTTTTAAAATACAGAACGAGGGCATATTCAAGGAAGCCTCTCTGCCATGATTTGGCTTCACTTTTGTGCCAGATCTTTCAGATCTGGAGGTTGTAGCATTCAGGTCCTGTGAGATTTAATTCAAATATATATATATATATATATATATATATATATATATATATATATATATGGAGAGAGAGAGAGAGAGATTTAATTTATGGGACTTAATGGAGGGTCTTATCCCCAGCTCTGGCTATACATATAGACTACCAGGTCTCCAGAAAGGGAAAAACTAAGAAACTAAAACAACTCCCACTGGGAGTGGAGCATTCTGGCTTAACCCAGGCCAGGGCTTTTAAATTACAGGGGAAAGTACCATATAAAGAAAGCTTTTATTTTATATTGCAATTTAAGTCATTACTATAGTTCCATAAAATTATTTGTGTCAACTAAGTAGCTCCCAAACTTTGCCTGCATTCAGCAAACATGAGCTAACATTTAATTAAAATTTAAATATGACGGACCTCACATAACAAAACTTCTTTAAATCCAATTTTCACTCACTCGTTTACAACTCACACACAATTCCCTAGTTGCTGTTAAACCGGACCTTTATGCATAACCCAGAAATTAACAGAGCTCCCTCTTGCATGAGGGTTTAAGACCTCCTAGTCTCTAAGACCCACCTATTATTCAAAAGATTGAAAGTAGGTGCCCAAAAGACAAATAAAAGCTTAGAAACAGGCACTGCCCACAGGCCTACCCTTGTCCCAGCAGCAACACCATCCCATCCCAGAGGATGAGGCAGCAAGTCTCAACAGAAACAGACCCTGCCCACAGCAGGCAAACTCTGCAGGGTCTAATTTCCATAGCCTCTGCCTTTTCCTTTTCCCAACCTCAAGCAAACACCTGATCACTGCACACCTGGCCTGCATGCCCCACCACTGGGCATGCAATGATGGCTGTGTGCAGTCACTCTTTATGACAATCATTATACACCTGGTCACCACAGAGGGATTGACTTACACCATCATCCCTCACCCCATCACTCCAATCCACCATCACTGCACACTCCAATCACTCCACATGCCATTATTGTACATCCCAAACACCACCATCATTGCACACCAAGATCTTCTGCCCCAGCTTCTCTTCTTTCCTTTCCAAGCCGGCTGCCTAAGTACTGCTTGTAAAAGCGATTTGCCCATGCAAAGGGAAATAATCAGAATGCCACGCTCATTTACACACAAAATGAGTTTGTGTCCCATTGTGTTCACAGTTGTTCAGCTCTCTAGGGGTGATTAAACTCGCTGTGCGGCTCCAGCTTGAGATGATTTCACTGAATCGTTTCTCCGTGAAGTTGCTTCTTTGCGAAGCTGTTATTTTAACCATAAAAGGTAAACAGAAGGCAGTTGTAAGAGCGCCATTGAGCTCGCTGGCTGGCTTGCTCACTCAGAGCCCAGGGCTAGGCGCCTTGGGCGGGAATGCTGAAAGACTGCAGAATTTTCCAGGGTGTGGGCTCCTGCTCCAGGCTTGCAGCAACCCGGCTCCTTTAATGCATACTCCACAGATACTGCTCAGATCCCACTCGCAGCAAGGCTTTCAAAGTCTCAGAACTTTGGGGAGATGCAGGTTTCACCTGGGCTCAAGGCCCAGGGCTATGGGAACCACTCCCAGTTGCTGTTGGGGCAACAAGAAGACATAGCCAGCCTGGGGCCCAAACCAGAGCAGGCCAGGCAGAGGGAGAGGCTCAAGGCCCAGCAGGAGAGCAAAAAAGGAGGGAGGGAGAAATAAAAAGGCCCAGGGCCCAGCCAGAGAAAGAGACAGAAGCCCAGGTCCTGGCCCAAGGAAGGGTTAAAGGTGTCAAAAGAAGAAACTAGAAAGGTGGGGGGAGGGCACTGGAAGAGTGGAGTGGAAGGGGGAGGAAGACACAAAGTTAAATCAAGGAGCAGACACTTAGAGAGGCTGCAGATGGGAAACTCTCCTAATTAAGGATGTAAAAGCGCTTTGTTCCCAAAGTTTATTGTTGCCAGGATAAAAAAATTAATTGAAACTAATGCTGTTATTCACTCGTGCAGTTTAATTCCTTCATGCGCATTTAAGACATAAAGAAAACTGCAGGTTTCAGGATCCGCCTCCCCAGCCCTAGAGGGTGGGTGGGGGAAGGGTACCTCTGGCTGGGCAGCCTCCGCCTGTGTGCATGCATGTACTTGCCCATGTATACATATGCCAGTACACATGTCTGTGTACACATCTGTACACGTGTGCATGTGCCAGTGCATGGATATGCATCTGTGCCTGCTTGTGTCTGTGGGTGCATACCTGTGTCTAAATATCAGTGACCCTGTGTCCAAGTTGTATAAGTGCCCCTGAGCCTGGGGTGCTTGTGCTGTGGCACAAGCACAGGGATCTGTCTGTGTCCTTGTCCTTGGTAGGGTCAGACCCCTGCTCTCCAGTTTTCCGGTCCCTAGCACCTAAAACGTAAGGAAAGATGACCCTGTCTCCAGGGGCTTTCCTCCCAACTTCTCCCGCTACCCCATTTCGGCCACGAGGCTGGGGGTGTGGGGCGGAAAATGTCCCGGCAAAGGCACAGACTTTACTTTTAATCCTTCCCGCATCAGTTTGGGCGCCAAACGGCATGCCAAGTGTGTACGCTCGGAGCTGGGCCCTGCGTGTGGTCACTCCCGACTGCCGGCTCGCATCGGCCCCCGACTGCCGGGAACTTTTTTGAGGGGGAGGGGGAAGTGCAGTTGGTTACATATCAAACTCCAGAGTGCCCCCAGGAGACTTCAACCACCTAGACGCCCCTGAGTTCAGCCCCACGTGGGTACGTCCTTCCAGGCTCCACTAAAGGCCAATCCTCCCCCCCTTCCCCCCCATCGCCCCACTGGCTACAGTCAATCCAATTGTGCCGTGGGTCCCAGGAGGCAGGATCAACGTACTCCTAGGTCCCGCATAATGTGCGGGCTGGTGTGGGAACCCAAGTGGGCGCCAAGGGGCTCGCTCGGCCACGCTCAATGCCTCCTCATCAGAGGCAGCCCCCACCCCTTTTGTGCGGCCGCAGGACCCACACCACCGGAGGGTGCCCCGTGTAGGACTCCGGCGCGCTCAATCCTCTTGGGAAGAGGGGCACAAGCATTAGCCTCCAAGTGGTAGTCGCCATGTCTCCGCCCCCTGGGGAGGACCCCAGACCCTTGAATCCCCTAGCCTTCGCCACCTTCTCCCGCTGGTCCGGACAAAAGCGGCGGATCGCGCGCCCCTGCCCTCCCCAAGCCCAGGGCCGTCTCAGCTCCTGGCGCCCCCTGCCCTTTCCCGGATCCACTCACCGCGGGGAGTCCTTTCCGTGGCTCGGCGGCCCCCGGCCTTCCTCGGCCCCACAGCGCGCAGCAACCCCCACGCTAGCCGGCCTCACTCAGAGCCTCCCGCCTTCCCCTGGGCGCGGCCAGGAAAGGGGCCACGGATCGGGCGGGGGGCGACCAAGTGTCCGGCCCTGCCGGCCAGGGTTGGAGAGGGGGCCCGGGATCCGTGGCTGGGGCCTCGGCGCCTTTAACGCCCCCCCTCCACCCCCGCCTGTCCCTTAGTCTCCAAAGCGACTTTGTCCGAGTTGGGGAAGGCACTCTCCAAAAAGAGGGAGCGCAGACCCCCGCTCCGCGCGGAACCTCCGCACCCTGATCCTTACCTTGGACATGGGAGACGCGGCGGCAGCGGCGGCGGCGGCGCGGTCACGGGCCCCCCGGCCCTGGCCCCCGCCCGCCTCCTCCCGCCCGCGGCTCGGGGTCTCGTGTGTCCGGGCCGCTTGGGCGCGCTTCTTTTCTCTGGTTTTTGGCTCCTCGGGTCGGTTCGGTCTCGTCCTGTAGTTACTTTCTCCCGAGTCCCCCCCCCCCCCCCCCCCGCCGAGGGTCTGCCCCCCCTCCCCTTCCTCCCCCTCCCCTTGCTCTTCTTCCTCTCCCTCCTCCTCCTCTTCTTCCCCGGCCTCCTCCTCCTCCTCCTCGCCTGCCTCCTCCCCCTCTTCCTTCTCTTCCTCTTCCCTCCCCCTCAGTCTCACCCCCTTGCTCCCCAGCTTCTTTCCCCTCGCTCCCCGTCTCCCTCTCCGTCTCTCTCTCTCTGATTGCTATTGAAGAAGGGGGGAAAACCCCCCAAAACAAAACCCTTTAAAATCGAAACCCGCCGAGACTGTGCTCTGAAGAGAAAGGGCAGTAATCCGTCTCTAAATACAGGAGTGAAACACACACGCGCGCGCACACACACACACACTCACACACACAGGCGACTTCTAGCTCCGGGCTTGGCAGGCGCCTTCGGGGCAGAGGATTAGAGCTACAATTAGCTCAGCCCTGCGCCCGCCCCGGCTAATTTCTCGATAAAAATGTGATATTTTCCCTTTTTTACTGGGAAAACCAGAGGAGCCTCACCTCTTTCGCTCTCTTTAAAAATAAACCCAATTGGAGACCCTCCCTCCTTCCCTCTTCTCCTCCCTCTCCCTGGTGCCCGCGAGAAATACCCCCTACTGATGACAGGATGCTCTCGGTTCCTGTCCCTGTCTTTCTTTCCTTGCCTCTCTCCTGCTCTTACCCCCTGTCTGTTCTTGCTTCTTTTGCGGTCTCGTTTTTTATCTCAGTCCTCAGCCCTATCTCTGGCCCTGGACCCGGCTCTGTTTCTGGCTTCCTTCTCTTCCCGCCACCCCCACCCCCGCCCGAGTCCAGCCAGACCGGGCTATAACGGTTTGAAATGTGGAGGGCCTCTGGCCCCCGCGTCCAGTCCTCCAAGAATCTCCCAGGGAGAGGAAGGGGCCGCCGAGGGGACTGGGCAGGGGCGGGGGGCGAAGCTGATTTTAATCACTGTCATTTCGTCTGATGTCATATTTCCCCCGGCGTTCTCAGCTGGGCATAAATTTTCGGCTCCCGAATAAGTAACACAGGGCACGTTTCTCACATTTCTCTACTCCTCGGCTATAAGGAGGGAGCCGCCGCCGCCATGGGGGTGACGGGGGGAACTTGTTGAGAAACTGGGCTGGAAGTTAGCGTGGGGCTGGAGAACACTGATATCTGGGGGAGGTGGGGGTGGGGAGGGGCTTTCCTCCTTTCGTCCACCTCCTCCCTCTTCATCTTATCTTTCCCCTTTTTTCTAATCTCCTTTAGCCTCTTCTCCACATCTCTCCCTTTCTTCCTCTCATCTCTTCCCTCTTCTCATCTCCTTTCCCCTCCTATATCTCACCTCCCCTACTCTCCCTTCATCTCCTCTTGCCCTCCACTGACCTCACCTCTACCTTTCCTCTCACCTCTTCTTTTCCATTCTCATCTTTTTCCCTCCTTTTCCTTCTTACTTTCCCCCTTTCCTTCACTCTCTTTCTGGCTT
>NW_027185754.1:20038227-20075135 GCF_028583685.1 Petaurus breviceps papuanus | reverse complement strand
CCTTCACCACCCCCTCTTCCACATCGCCTTCCTTCTGCCCTCCCCTCCCCGCAACCAAATCACCAACCCTTCCAATGAGCTTTCAACTCCATTCCTCGCCTCTCCACTCCTCCCCCACTTCCTGGGGCTTTATCTGACAGCAAATAATGCCATGTCCACCTGCATCCCTGGTGGGGTCCATACGGCCCCTCTTTCCTACTCCTCTGGGTCCCCAGGTTTGCGCTTTTCTCCCATTACCCCACCCCTTTGCCCCGGGTGAGGTGAAACACTCCAGCTTATTCCACATCCCCAACCCTACCTCTGACTTAGTACCACAATCTCGTCACCCCCACCCCAGCCGGGGCAGGGACAGTATAAGACCGGTCCCCACCCCTGACCAAAGCAAACAGCAACGACCCACCACCTTCCTCTCTCTCCCGCCCCCAACGTGGGGCGCAAACCCGAGTCCGCGCAAAGGGCGAGCTGGACTCAAGATAGTCTTCCTTTCAACGCCCCCTGGCGGCTGCGCGAAGTCAAGGCCGTCGACTGGTGGCCGGAGACTTGGCCAAGGTCCGGCCGCCCCAGAGGGTTCAAAGCAGGACCCGCTTTGGACTTAGTCTGCCGGCACTCTGCGGACCGGCTCGTAGTCGACGTGCAGGGCCTGAGGTGTGGCTTTCCATCAGCGAAGTGGCTGACAGGGGCCCAGGGACCATCCAAGGACAGAGTGACGGGTGGGCCCCCAAACTGAGACATTTTCAAAGTTCTCCTAGATGGCAGGAATAAACAGAAACTTTTTTCCTAAGGGTAGGTTTTATTTTTTTTTTAAGCACAAACTACAGGAGAAGAGGGAAATTTTCTCATTAAAGTTACATCCCTGCAGTTAGTTCAATTACTTGATATATGCAGAAGATGTTGTAAATTTAAAGATTTAAATAGCTTACAAAGATGCCGGGGGCGCCATCAGTTAATTTCCTTAATTTATGGATTTTTAGCTGAGCTTCTGAAATGAAAAGGGGAATGAGAACTAGGTCAGCGGAGAGCTGGGGATGCATTCCCCCTCCCGTTCCCCTTACCGGGTTGGGCTGGCCTGGCCTTGGCCTGGTCCCACCAGGCCAGCTGGGTTTCCGAGCATCATCAAAGCCCTGGGCCTGCAGCCCTGTGCTCATCCCTACCGTCAGGGTTCTTGGGTCGTTGGCAATTTAATTTGTAGCCAGTTCTGGGGGCCACAGCAGCTCCCTGTCACCTGCATGAGACTGGACAAAAGGCTTCAGTGGTTTTCTGCCTCCCTTACTCTCTCCTCAGCAAGTGTGGTGGGAGATAAGCCCATTGCAGGCTTATGTGGGCAGTATTCTCCAGTTCTTCTTGGGTCAAAGCAATCATTCTGGTAGGGAGGGTAGCCTTATGGGGCAGCATCTTTTCCCATTCCCCTTCTGGGCCAAAATCTGTGTATGCAAACCAAATGGAGACTTGAAAAAGTTCCTCACATAAACTGGTATCCTCTGGCCCACCATAGCTGAACTAACCATATAAGGGAGGCAGAAGTGGGCCGGGACTTTAATTATCCAGATTATTGCTGTAGCACTCTACTCTGTTTTGTCTGGGTAGACCCAGCTAAAGTGGCCGGAAATCCTGAAAGCCCTGGAGGAGATGCCTGTTCTTCTCAGACTGCTGAGGCCAGAGGAAATGGGAGACGAGGTGGGGGAGATCAAATGAGATAATGAATTTATAAAGTGCTTTGTAAATGTAAAACACTATGTAAATGTGAATTATTATTATGATTCTTAAAATCAAGGAATTAGAATGGACTGTATGCTGAGAAGTGGGACTTTGCACTGCCTGCATGTAACCCTTTCCAGTTGTACTGGACAAATCAGGCACAAATTCTTTCAGAGGAATCAAGATAACAGCACAAAGGCAAGTGTTTGAGGATTAAAATCCTATAGCTATTAAAAATCCATTTTATTTTACTCACCTTAATCAAATGGTTTGTGGTTTCTGGGAAAGGACACTGTTCATTTTTCTGTCTATATTCCCATCCACAAGATTAGAAGGTGTGTCTTCCATATGCATCAACTGGGTTCTTTTTTCTAGGAAGGCCTGCTTTGTTTTTTTTCGGTTTCAATATGTATGAATATATACATATGAATTAATACTTAAAAGATTGCTATAAACTAAACAGTTTTCGGAAGCAACATTGCAGTGTGATTAGTATTGGTATTCACGATTTAACATTTCTTTTCCCACTAGATGAAGTTTCTAAGATTTGCAAGGTACATGTCAAGGACGGGTATATAAATGGATTTTTATTTATTCACAACTCCAAGACTAATTGCTTCTCTTTGCCTCAAGGCCAAGAGATTGGTTTTAATATGACACTTCAAAAGTATTCATAGAACTACAGAGATACCGAGTGTCATTGTTTAAGCGACAACCTCACTATGGTGCTGCTGACCCCAAAGCAAAAGCTTCAATTTTATTTTGAATTCCAACATGGCCGGTTTTCAAAATCTCACTTCCAGTACAACTCATCCACGTGTAGCCAAGGAAAGTGTTAAGTATGGGAAATGAACATAGACGGGAAGAGCCATTTAAAAACAATTTCCTAACTAAAGCTATGCCTTTAATTTCCAAAATGTAGAATCTTGGTATCCTCTTCTTGAACATAGACATGCCAAAAAGGAAAGTAGTTTGGAGTATAGTTGACCTCTTTAGTGCTTTTAAAGAGTCTGGCAAGACATTGAACATCTCTTCTACTGAGTTATTATATGTTACATACGATAAACTGTTTGTCATTGTCATTGTACAAATGTCCAGTCAGACATAAGATCTTATTGGAGACATCATCAGGAATGGAGACCACACTGAAATTCTACAGTCAGTGTAGAAAGAACATCTTTTTCCATTCTACCTCTAATCCACTTGCTTAGAGGGTGTGTTTGCATTATCTCCTGAACACATGAAGCAACTGAGGCTGCTACTAAGGGCTCCTGGGAAAAAGTACAGAACTCTGAACTGTGCTATTTCCAGAAAAAGAATATCTTTTTCCATTGCTCTAGTCTTGTGGTCTGGATTTGATATGAGTATATATTCAAAGACAACCTGGGTTAGCATCAAAATCTGGTTAGTAATGAAGTCCTTAGTTTTCAAGCACAAATTTAGATATATTTCAAAGTTCTCCTGAAATGTGCTAAAAGGAGAACATTAAGAAGTCCCCTCTAGTTCTTCCTCCTAGGCTCTTGTTTCCAGATATTTCCAATCAGTCTTATTCTGACTTTATATGGTTTCTGGTTAGAAAGCCGTCTGAGAATCAGTGTTTTTTTAAGGAAAAAGAACCAAGTTCAACTTAGGATTGCATTATCTACCCAGTTACACTTTCCCTAGAGTAGAGACTTTTGCCTTCTGGCTTCTGAAAGCAGGCACTGAGCATTGGCACAAATCTCTCAACCTATTCTCCAAATCCTCCAGGTTTTCGTCTGCAAGCCTAGGGGGCAGTTGTCGATGTAGCTCTGCCCATTTTCCAGGAAAGATGAAGAAAATAATGTGATGTAACAGAAAGAAAATTGAATTTGGATTTAGAGGACTTGGGTTCAAATTCTGACTCTTCTAATTACTATTTGTGAGTCTCTGGCAAAGTCATTTCCCCTCTGCAGACCACAGTTTTCTCATCTATAAAATGGGGGGATTAGACTAGAACAACTTTAGATTCACTTCACAATTAATTTCATTTGCAATTTCTCTCTGACTTGTCTGACCATGCTAAAAGTTTCCTCCTTATTAGGACAGAGGTGTCTTTTATCTTTTTTTTTTTTTTAAGTCTTGAGGGAAGTTTATCTTTCTTATTTAAATCTCCCCAAGCTGGGGCAGAGCCAAGATGATGGAGTAGAAACAGGACTTCCCCTGGCTCTGACTTTCACCTCCTCCAATACATGCAAAAAATGACTCTAAAAAAATTTTAGAGCTACAGAACCCACAAAGTGACAGAGAGAAAAAAATCTCCTTCTGAAGACAGCCCAGCAGGCCAGCAGGAAGGGGCTATCACAGTGCACTGGGAGCCAAGTACAGCCCCAGGTGAGCCAAGCAGTTCTTGCCCCAGGGCAGCCCCTACCAGCCGCAGCAGGAGAAGACTTCAGGAGAGTGAAGCACCAGCAGCTGTGACTTCTTAACCCATAAATGCCAAAGATAAAGTAAAAGGTCAGTGTGGAACTCTGTTGGAACAGGGGTGGACAGAAGAGTATCTTCTGGCCCCTGCCCCTGGGGTGAGAAGCAGCAAAGGTGCAGTGGCACAGCCATGTGGCTGCCTCAGGAGCTCTTGGCCTGGAGATTGTAGGGGGACCAAGTGACTATTCAGAGGGTAATTGATTTTGCTTTAACCTGCTTGAATCTGGATTGTGGTCTTAGATGGTGGTTCTGGGATGTGTGGCCAGGTGTCAGAGCCTGTGGGGGCTTCAGAGAATGTACCCTCCTAATTGCTCCAGCAGCTGCAGAAACCCCAGTGATTTGGGATAAAGCTCTATCCATTCTGGAAGCAGAGTTCCATCGTGGCAAAGAGCTCAAAAGTCAAGTAATTGACAAGATGAGGAAGCACAATCAGACCATACAATCCTTTTTTGGGGACAAAAAGGATCAAAGCATGGAACTGGAGGAGGACAATGAAGTCAGAACTCCTGCATCAAAAGCTTCCAAGAAAAATATGAATTGCTCACAGGCCATGGAGGAGCTCAAGAAGGATTTTGAAAATCGAGTAAGAGAAGTGGAGGAAAAATTGGGAAGTAAAATGAGAACGATGCAAAAAAAATCAAGAAAAGTGAGTCAACAGTCTGACTGAAGAAAATAACACCTTAAAAAACAGACTAACTCAAATGGTAAAAGTGGCTCAAAAAGCCAGTGAGGAGAAGAATGCCTTAAAATGCCAAATTTGCCAGATGGAAAAAGAATTTCAAAAACTCACTGAAGAGAATAATTCCTTCAAAATTAGATTGGAACAAATGGAAGCTAGTGACTTTATGAGAAATCAAGATGCTGTTAAACAGATCCAAACAAATGAAAAATAGAAGGCAATGTGAAATATCTCATTGAAAAAAATCACTGACCTGGAAAATAGATCCAGGAGAGATAATTTAAAAATTATTGGACTGCCTGAAAGCCATAATCAAAAAAGGAGCCTAGACACCATCTTTCAAGAAATTATCAAGCAAAATTGCCCTTATGTTTTAGAACAAGAGGGCAAAATAGAAATGGAAAGAATTCACAGATCACCTCTTGAAAAAGATCCCAAAAAGAAAACTCCTAGGAATATTATAGCCAAATTCCAGGGTTCCCAGGTCAAGGAGAAAATATTGCAAGCAGTAAGGAAGAAACAATTTGAGTATTGTGGAAACACAATCAGGATAACACAAGACCCAGCAGCTTCTACATTAAGGGATCGAAGGGCTTGGAATATGATATTCTGGAGGTCAAAGGAGCTGGGATTAAAACCAAGAATCACCTACCCAGCAAAACTGAGTATAATGCTTCAGGGGAAAAATATGATCATTCAATGAAATAGAGGATTTTCAAGCATTCTTGATGAAAAAACCAGAGCTGAACAGAAAATTTGACTTTCAAATGCAAGAGAAGCATGAGAAGGTAAACAGGAAAAAGAAATCATAAGGAACTTATTAAAGTTGAACTATTTACATTCCTACATGAAAAAATGGTAATTGTAACTCATAAGACTTTTCTCAGTATGAGGACAGTTGAAGGTAATATATATGTATATATATATGTATACATACATGTATATGTATGTATAGGAGGGTGTAGGTGTGTATAAATATATATATGTAAGTGTGGGCATATGTATGTTCATGTATACATAGAGGGCACAGGCTGAGTTGAATATGAAAGGATGACATCTAAAAAATAAAATTAACAGGTGAGAGAGGAATTTATTTGGAGGAGAAAGGGAGAGAGATTAGGGTAAATTATCTCATATAAAAGAGGTAAGAGAAAACTGTTATAATGGAGGGGAAGAGCAGGAAGGTGAAAGGGAATGGGACAACCTGATTCTCATGGAATTTGGCTTAGGGAGGGAATAATGGGTATCCTACCCTACAGGAAAATAGGGGGGAAGGTATAAGAGGGGGAATGATAAAAGGGAGGGCAGATTGGGGGAAAGGGTAGTTAGAAGCAAACACTTTTGAAAAGGGACAGGGTCAAAGGAGACAATAGAATAAGTGAGGGGTAGGGATAGGATGGAGGGAAATATAGTTAGTCTTTCACAGTATACCTACTATGGAAATGTTTTGCATTAACTACACATGTATAGCTTATATTGAATTGCTAATCTTCCCAGTAGGGTTGGGTGAGGAGGGAAGAATGGAAAAAATCTGGAACTCAAAGTTTTAAAAACAAATGTGTATTAATAAAAAATAAGATATACAGGCATTGGGGTATAGAAATCCCATCTTGCCCTATTAGAAAGTTAAGGGAGTGATGGGGAAGTGAGTGAGAGAGAACAGATTGGGGGAAGGGGTATTCAGTAGGCTTGCTATTTTGGGGTGGGGGGTAGGGGAAAGATGGGGAGAAAAAATTGTAGCTCAAAGTCTTGTGGAAATGAATGTTGAAAACTAAAAATAAATAAATAAATGTAAATTAAAAAAAAAAAAGAAATCTCCCTAAACTTCCTTGATCCATCAATGTCAATCTGGGAGCCTGAGGAGGGAAGGCTATACCTTCCTCTGAGTAGTGTGTACCCATGTGTATATGTCTGTCTGCATGTGGCTCTCTATCCTTTTGTTTTTGTGTATTCTTATCTGTGAAAAAGTACACTAATTTCTGCCCTATTTCACAGGGCCATTTTGAAGATGTGCTTTGTAAACCTTAAAGTTCTATGGGAATATGAGTAATTGTTACTGTTACTTAGTATCACAGAGTAGGATGGGGGTCATTGATTTTACTTAATCAAGTGACCCTACCTATGTCAATCATAGGCCTCAGCTCAAGTGTGAGGTTGTTGAAAGCCATTTGATAAAGTTGTTGAAAGCCACACAGGGTCTGTTCCAATTAGTTGAGAGATTTTATCATGTTGTCTGGGTCCTACATACAAGCATGGAGTTTAATTAGAATTGGAAAATTCAAGAAATTGGAGCTATCGTGACCCTATAACTAAACTTTTGAGGCAGGAAAGGCTGTAATCTTGTCCTATGTTTCTTTCTTCTTCCTCTCAGAGGAGGATCCTCTAAACTTCAGAAGAAACTACAAGGTTGCCCATCTTTCCACCATGTTCTATTACTGTTTTCCTAGGATAACAGCAAGTGGCATCACTGTCTACATCAGGAACCAAGGAGAGGACACAGGTAGATTCACCATGCTTCATGGGAAACACTGGAAATGGGAATTATGAATGGGAGGAAAGATCTTCCAGCAGCCAGGAGCTGTGAATGCCTCCTTTGCATCATGTGCTCTCTAAGCTTGAATCCATTTTCCCTAGGACTCTGTATGTACTTGTGGGATAATATGTCAGAATTTTGGGGAGGAAGAGGAGTGTTTTACACCAACTGTTCTTATTGTGTCACCTTAGTAAATACTCCTTTTTTTTTTTTTAAGCAATCAGGGTTAAGTAACTTGCTCAAGGTTACACGGCCAGGTGTTTCTGGGTGGGTGCTAAGTGTCTGAGCCCGGGATTCGATCTCCAGGTCTTCTCAACACTGGAGCCGGTGCTCTTACTCGCTGTGCTACCTGGCCGCCCCAATACTCCTTTTCTAAAAGCTATTTAAGGATGTTTGTTGATTCTCAATTGACAGTCTCAGTGGGAAACGCACACCTATTGGCAGGGGCTTGAGCCAATGGCATTGAAGAATCACCTTGACTCCTCAGTGGTACCCTTAGAATCCTGAAAGGGTGATACAGCTGAGCTCATCAGTGAGAGTGCAAGTTGGAATGAGGGTGTTCAAAGCTTGTATGAGCTACAAGATCATAGATTTAGATCTGGAAGGGGCCTGGAAGATGATCTGGCCCAGCCTCCCCATTTTATGCTTCACTAGAGAAGAGGTTACTTACTCAAGAAAATTGATATAAGTGATTGTGGGGGAAAATTGAACTTATAAATACCAGTCCTTTGACTCTAAATAAAATATTCTTTCGTACTTGTATAAAGAAAACCTGTGTGTTGGTATATGTCACATCAGTATGTTTTTCTTTGGTCCTATCCTCTCCATCATCTATCTCCTTCACTCAATACAGCTACTCCTTCCATAATTCTTTGGCTCTCCAAGTTTTCTTCCTGTTGTTTTTCTGTCAGTGTTTCCCTGCCAAGGTGGTAATGCTCACTGACAGTCCCCAGATTAGAGGGTGTGTCTGCATTACCCCCTGAGCACATGAAGCAGTTGAGGAAAAAGGCTGCTACTAAGGGCTCTGGAGAAAAAAGTACAAAACTCTGAACTGTGCTAATGACAGTCCCTTTGCTTATAGAAAGGGGCTTCCCCTCTCTCCACCCCCCCCCCAAATAAAACAACGTTATAATATCTGATCTGTTTCAAAGCACAGATTCATAATCCAACTTCTGCCAATCTATAGCTTCTTTGGATAGGCCACTTGGCAAGTACTTATTTCATTATTCTGGATCCTGACTGGAAAGGAACAGACCAGACATTGGGAAAGAAGAGCTGGGCCCTACCCTCAGTGAGCTTCCGACCTGGGAGGGCCAGACTCATTTTCAGAGAGGTCAATGAGATGGGTATAAAAGGCCAAACGACATTTTGTAGACTATGCTGAATGAGGGCATAGAATCCTCTAAATTCCTGCCTTCTTCCAGGTCAGAAAAGCAGGGCTAAATGCCTTGCTGATACATATTTGCCTCTCCTCAGCTTTTCTTTTGAACTCATATGAGCCATCACTCTCTGAAGGAGAGCCTTGAGGACTGAGGTCACCTAGAAGGCTAATGTGAACTTGTCACCCATTTACCAGTTAATTCTTTAGCTAATTGGATAATTAAGCTTCTTCAGACAATCAAGTTTGTAAAAATGTTGTTTTGCTGTGACATCTAATCCTAAAAGACTCATTGTGTGTGTCCCATTTTTTTAGATTTCACATCTTTGTGTCTACAGTTCCCTCCACAATACCCTTTCCCCACCTCTCCAACCTGAGCCAGCTGTAAGACCCAAACTGAGTTCTGGCTCCACCATAAAACCTTTTGTGATCATAGCCCATGGTGGTCCCTTCCTATACTTACAACCTGTGACAATCCTTTGGCTTGTCTTGTATACAAAAGTATCCTTCTGAATGCATACACACTGGTCATTAATAGCCTATGTGTATTTGAGAAAGAAAGGAAAGAAAAGTTATGGTCTGATGAAATGTACATACATATTGGAGGGGTGCAATAGTAATGGCATTTAAAGATTCCCCTGTATTGGCTTGGTTTTGGTTGAGTGTTAAAACCCAGAGCTTGTGAATCCCACTTGTGGGATGGACTTGTTGACATGAAAAGAGAGGGCTGAACTGGGAGGAGCTGGTGACGTAAATTTAGAGAGACACAAGAAAAGAGAGAGGCAGAAGAACTTTTTGGAAGCAGCATCTTGGAGCCAGAGGGAGACTGAGAGGATTGCTGGGGGCCACTTTGAATTGCCCAGGACTTTTGAGAGCTGCCACCCAGAGCTGCCAAGGACTGAGGAGACATGGCTGTTATGCTGGTACTTTGTCTGTCTGTTTTGATGTTGTTTTGCCAGATCTGTCCACTGGTGAAGGACAGTGCTGTTGTTGCAGAGGTCCAGGAACCTTGCTGTTGGTTCAAAAGCCCTGAAGAAGGATTTTCTTGTTGTATGTTTACAGAAATCCTGGAAGGGGGTTTTGCTAATGTTTTCAGGCATCCTAGAACTGTTCTACAGAAAGAGAATGAATTAATGAAGAGACTGGCAATGTATCTTGTGGCCTTGCTAAGCTTTGTCTCCCTAGGAACAAATATTGCTGAGAACTTGCCTCATGTCAAGATGAAGAAAAGACCTCCATTTGGGTATTAAATGATGTGCCTAAGCTTGTTGTAACTCTGGGGTAGATTCAATTGTGATCCAGGGGTGGGGAACTTTTGACCTTTTTGTGCTCTGTGATTGAACAAATGAATGTACTTTACTTAGGATTGGAAACTAATCTCCATTTGAGAACAGGGGCTTTGTGATGGACTAAATGAAGGTACAGTCTAGGGGTGTAGTAGTATTTAGAAGAGGGACTTTGTGATTGATTAAATGAATGTAAAGCCCAGGGGTGGGGTAGTACTTGATTAAATCACACTTGGGGGTAGTACTTGGAGATTATTGAATCACACTTAGTAAATGCTGTATTTTGAATGATGTTAAATTTTGATTCTATCTGTTCTTAATTTTTCACTGAATAAAATGGAGAGCACCTATGCTGGTATTTTGAACCTTGGGCAGTTGCCTTTGCTTGGCATTACAAGGGGACACCCCATATTGTCACTATGTGATATCTTTAAAGGTAACATCTGCCCAACTAGAATGTAAACTCCTTTAGGGACCCAAGTCATATCATATGCTTCTTTTATCATGTATAACAGAGGTGTATGTGACAGATGTGAAGGTGGAATCAATAAGACTTGAGAAGCTGAGGAAAACTAAGGTGGAGAACCTGAGGGGCAGCGTTATAGTAATGGAACATAAAGATCCCCCTGTATTGTCTTGGTTTTCAAATTGATTGTGTTAAAACCCAGAGCTTGTTAATCCCACCTGTGGGATAGACTTGTTGACTTGAAAAGAGAGTCCTGAACTGGGAGGAGCTGGTGACGTAGATTTGGAGAGACAAGAGAGAGGCAGAAGAACTTTTTGGAAGCAGCACCCTCCTGGAGGCAGAGAGAGAGACTGAGAAGGATTGCTGAGGGCCACTTTGAATTGCCCTGGACTTTTGAGACCTGCCCCCGGAGTTGCTAAGGACTGAGGAGACATGGCTGTTTTGCTGGTACTTTGTCTGTCTGTTTTGATGTTCTTTTGCCAGGTTTGTCCACTGGTGAAACACTGTCCTGTTGAAGAAGTCCTGGAACCTGGCTGTTGGCTAAGAAGCCCTGAGACTGTCCTGCAGACAGAGAGTGAATACTGTCCACTGGTGAAGGACAGTGCTGTTGTTGCAGGGGTCTGGGAACCTTTCTGTTGGTTCAGAAGCCCTGAAGAAGGATTTTCTTGTTGTATGTTTACAGAAATCCTGGGAGAGGGTTTTGCTAATGTTTTCAGGGGTTCTAGGACTGTTCTACAGACAGAAGATGAATTAATGAAGGGACTGGCAATGTATCTTGTGGCCTTGCTAAGCCTTGTCTCCCCAGGAACTAAGATTGCTGAGAACTTGCCTCCTGTCAAGATGAAGAAAAGACCTCCATTTGGGTATTAAGTGCTGTGCTTAAACTTGATGTAACTCTGGGGTGGATTCAATTGCATCCAGGGGTGGGGAACTTTTGACCTTTTTGTGTTCTATGGTTGAACAAATGAATGTACTTTACTTATGTTTGGAAACTAATCTCCATTTGAGAAGAGGGGTTTTGTGATGGACTAAATGAAGGTGCAGCCTAGGGGTGGAGTAGTATTTAGAACAGGGACTTTGTAATTGATTGAATGAATGGAAGGTCCTGGGGTGGGGTAGTACTTGGAGATTATTTAATCACACTTAGTAAATGCTGTATTTTGAATGATGTCATGTTTTGATCTTCTCTGTTCTTGGTTGGTCACTGAATAAAATGGAGAGCACCTATGCTGGTATTTTGAACCTTGGGAAGTTGCCTTTCCTTGGCATTATATTACAGGCAGGAAGGATAATGATATCCATTCAGCTTGGAGGGTCCATGGCTCTCTGATATCTCTGTAGGAGGAGAATCTTCCCAGAGCTTAAGTCTCACTAGGAATGGTGTTTCTGAAAGAGCAAGGTTTCCCTAAGAGTGATTCTTAGGACTGAGGTTTTCCCAACCATATTGACTAAGTGCCCTATAGATTTGTTATTTACCATCAATTGGGCCCTGATTGTAACATGACAACCATTTTATTGTTCACTGATTGACCATCTAGCACGCTCTTTAAGGTGGCTTTTCCAAACTCTTTTTTCTCTACTCCTTAACCATTCCTACCCCTCAGTCCTAGCAGAGGACCTCACCTTCTATTTGAGAAGACAGAAAGGCCATCCATCCACAGTTCACTCTTTTCCCTTCCTCCCTGCTACATTCCTCAAAATCCTCTTAAATCTCTTTCATCATTTGATGAAGAAAAGGCCCTTCTCCTCATTGAGTCTGGCCATCCTCTCAGCTGTTCCAGGAGCTTGTTCCTCTCCATCATTTCCTCTCTCATCACTGTCTCCTCCCCTGCCACCTACAGAGATACCCAGATTTCTCCACCCTTCCCTTAAAAAATAATTTTCCTTTGACCTTGTCATCCATTCTTAACTATTGTTCTACATCTTGTCTCCCTTTTTTCAGATGTTGCCTCCATTTCCTTACTGCCTACACACTTACTAATCTCATTCAATCTGTCTTCTGATTCTACTAAAAGTACGGTCTGCAAGGTTGTCATGAATCACTGGCTGAAATCTCCAGTGGCCTTTTCTCTGTTCTTGCCATACTGGAAGCCACCTTAGTTTTTTTTTTTCTTTTTCTTTTTTTCACAGAATCAGAGAATCACCTAATCTCAGAGTTGGCAGGGACCTTATCAACCACCTACTCCAACTCACACACAAAAATGAATCTTTTGTAATACATGAGACAACTAGTCACCTAACCTTTGCTTGAAGACCCCTGATGAGGTCCTGAGACAGTCTGTTCTTTTTTTTAAAATTTTATTTGTTTATTTTTATTTTCAACATGCAGTTCTACAGGTTTTTGAATTTTAAATTTTCTCTGTCTCCCTCCCTTCCCCAAGATGGCATGCAATTTGATATAGGCTCTACAAATACATTCATATTAAACATGTTTTCACATTGGTCATGTTGTAAAGAAGAATTAAAACCAATGGGATGAACCATGAGAAAGGAAAAACAAAACAAAAAGGAGAGAAAAAGTACAAAGAGTATGTTTTGATCTGCATTCAGACTTTGAAATTCTCTGCATGTGAATTAGAACCTTGTGTTGCTGAGAAGAGCTAAGTCTAGTTAGTCATCACACAATGTGCCTATAACTGTGTACAATGTTCTCCTGGTCACCTCACTCAGCATCAGTTCATAAGAAACCTTTCCAGTTTTTCTGAAGACGTCCTGCTCATCATTTCTTATAGCACAATAGTATTCCATTACATTCATATACCGCAACTTGTTCGGCCATTCCTCAGCGGATGGGCATCCCCTCAATTTCCAATTCTTTACAACCACAAAAAGAGCTGCTATAAATATTTTTGTGTATGTGGGTCCTTTTCCCATTTTTATAATCTCTTTAGGATATAGCCCTAGAAGTGGTATTGCTGGGTCAAAGGAGACAGTCCATTCTAATGTTTACAAGTGCTTTTTGTGATCAGATTTAAATTTATCTCTTTGCAAGTTTCTCCCATTATTTCTGGCTCTGTCCTCTAGGGCCAAGGAGATCAAATGAAAGCTCTCTTCCATATAGGAGCCCTTCTAATAATTGAACATATTTATCTTATACCATATGAGTCTTTTCTTCTCCATCCTAAACCACCGCAGTTCCTTCAACCAATCTTCATGGAGCATGGACTCTAGGGCCTTCATCATCTTAGCTACCCTCCAGCTAAGGAGGATGTTCTCAGCTTATCAATGCACTTCCTAAAAATGTAGTGATTAGAACTGAACAAGATACTCCAGGTGTGACCTCACCAGAGCAGAGTGGAATGATTGCATTCTTATTCCTGGGAGAAAAATCTCTCAACAAAGCCAAAGATTACATTAGCATTTTTGATTTCTATAACACATTGTTGAGTCCCATTGAGTTTGTAGGCCACTCAAACTCCCTGTGTGTAAGCAAGTGTTCCCTCTCTAATACTTGTGAAGTCTGTTTTTAAAGCCTCAAGCTTTTGCTCTTGTTAACTACTCCCTCCTCCTGAATATTCCTTCCCCCCTGGGCTTGCAAGTGTGAGCACCTGCCAAAGCTCTGTCCTGGGCCCTTTTTCCTCTCCTGTCTCTATGTTCAGTGCCTTGGTGATGTCATAAGCTCCCATGGGCTCAATTAATATCCTTATTCAGACTCTTGGATCTGTATATCCAGTGTCAATATCCCTCTTGATCACTAGTTCCTTATTACCAACTACCTGCTGGACACGTCTGTCTGGATGTCCATTAGGTATCTCAAACACAACATGTTGTATAATGAAACTCATTATATCCCCCTCCCCCATCCAAGCCTCTCTTTCTGCCAAGTATTCTCATTTTTGTTGAAAGTACCAGCATGCTGTGAATTACCTGTATTTATAGCCTTGTCCCTCAGTTCTCCATATCTAATTGCCAAGTCTTGGTCCTTCTAACTTAATAATGTTCTCCTATCTACTTCCTTCTCGTCACTCACCCAGCCTTCATCTTGGTTTAGTTCCTCACCACCTATCACCTAGACTATTACACTAATCTCCTAATTGGTCTACCACTTCCATTCCCTCCTTTTCCAAACCACTTTTTTCACACAGTTGCCAAGTTGATAATATTAAAACACAGCTTTGACTATGTCACTACCTCCATTCCAAAATCTTTAACAACTCCTAGCTGCTCATAGGATAAAAATAGAAAATTCTTAGCACAGCATTTAAGGACCTTGATAATCCGAATCCCATCTACTTTTTCTTTATACATTCTCTTTTTTAGCCAAATTGACTTACTATATGTCTTCCATAAATGACATCTCATCTCCTGTCTTGGTGGCCTTACCCAGGTGATTGCCCCATCTCTAGAATGCTCTCCCTTCTTACCTTTGCCAAGTTTCCTTCAATTCAGCATAGGTACCATTTCCTATAAGAGGCACAAAAAAATTACTGAAGAAAATACCTTAAAAACAAATAGGCCAAATAGTAAAAGAGGCACAAAAATCCAATGAAGAGAAGA
This sequence comes from Petaurus breviceps papuanus, assembly GCF_028583685.1. Lineage (NCBI taxonomy): Eukaryota > Metazoa > Chordata > Mammalia > Diprotodontia > Petauridae > Petaurus > Petaurus breviceps. The sequence continues at coordinate 20,060,159 of NW_027185754.1, read as the reverse complement.
ATGCCTTGAAAAGTAGAATTAGTTAAATGGAAAAGGATATACAAAAATTCACAGAAGAGAACTTAAAAAGTTGAATTGGCCAAATGGAAAGGGAAGTACAAAAAGCTCACTGAAGAAAATAATTCCTTAAAAGCTAGAATTGGGCAAGTGGAAACTAATGACTTTATGAGATATAAAGAAAATCAATCAAAATCAAAATCAAAAGGATGAAAAAATAGAAGAAAATGTGAAAATATCTCATTGCAAAAACAACTGACCTGGAAAATAGATCCAGGATGGGTAATTTAAGAATTTTTGGGGTACCTAAAAACATGATAAAAAAAGAGCCTAGACATAATCTTTAATGAAATTATCAAGGAAAACTACCCTGATATTCTAGAACCAGCGGACAAAATAGAAATGAAAAGAATCCACTGATTACCTACTGAAAGAGATCCCAAAATGAAAATTTCCAACATTATAGCCAAATTCCAGGCCTCCCAGATCAATGAAAAAATGCTGCAAGCATCAAAAAGAAGCAATTTAAATATCATGAGCTGAAGTAAGGAAAATACAAGATTCAGCAGCTTCTACATTAAAGTATCAGAAGATTTGGGATATGATATTCTGGAAGGTAAAAGAGCTAGGATTACAACCAAGGCACTTTTCAGACAAAGTAATTGAAGTTATGTATAGTCATATGAAAAAAAAATGCTCTAAATCACTATTGATGAGAGAAATGCAAATTAAAGCAACTCTGAGCTATTACCTCACAACTGTCAGATTGGCTAATATGATAGCAAAGGAAAACAACAGATGTTGGAGAGAATGTGGGAAAATTAAAACTATGTACTATGGGTAAAGTTGCATACTAATTCAGCCATTTTGGAGAGCAATTTGGAACTATGCTCAAAGAGCTATAAAACCATGTATACCCTTTGACCAAATGATACAACTACTAGGTCTGTATTCTAAAGAGATAAACAAACAGGGAAAGGATTTATGTATATAAAAATATTTATAGCAGCTCTTTAGTTGTGGCAAAGATTTGGAAGTTGAGGGGACGTCCTCCAATTGGGGAATGGCTGAATGAGTTGTTATATATGATTATGATGGAATATTATTGTGATTTAAGAAATGATGAGCTTGATGCTCTCAGAAAAACATGGGAAGACTTTCATGAACTGATGCAAAGTAAAATGAGCAGAACCAGGAGAACACTGTACACAGTAACAACAATATTGTATGATGATCTACTATGCTACTTAGCTATTCTCAGCAATACAACAATCCAAGACAATTTTGTAGGATTTATGATAAAAGATATGTATCTCTAGGGAAAGAACTGGTAGAACCTGAATACAGATCAAATATACTTTTTCTTTATTTTTGTTGGGGTCTTTTTTCTGTGTTTTCTTTTACAAAATGACTTACATGGAAATGTGTTTTTCATGATTATGCATGTATAATCTATGTTAAATTGCTTGCTTTCTCAATGGGTGGGGAGGGAGAGAATTTGAAACTCAAAATTTGAAAATAATGTTAAAATTGTTTTTACATGTAATTGGGAAAAAATAAAGTATTAAACAAGAGGAAGAAAAGAATGTAAGCTCCTTGAGGGCAGGGGCCTTTTGCCTTTTCTTGTATCCCTGGTGCTTAGCACAGTGCCTGACACAAAATAAGTACCTAATAAATTCATATTGACTATTAATTTGTATGTGAATTTTATTTACTCACCTGTGTATATGTTGTGTCCCCCAGGAGAATATAAACTTGAAAGAACACCTCACTTGGCCTCAGGAAAATAGATACATTGATATACTTTTGTTGGAGCTGTGAACTCGTCCAATCTTTCTGGAAAGCAATTTGGAACTATGCCCAAAAGTTACTGAAATGTGCATGGCTCAACCCAGCCATACCACTACTAGGCTTATAACCCAAGGAGATCAAAGAAAGAAGAAAAGAACCCATATGTATAAAAACATGTACAGCAATTTTTTATAGTTGCAAAGAACTGGAGACTAAGGGAATGCTAACCATTTGGGGAATGACTGAACAAATTATGGTATGAATGTGTGAAATATCATTTGCAGTTAGAAATGAAGAAAGGAACAGTTGCAGAGAAACCTGGGAAAACTTTTGTGAACTGATTCAGAGAGAAGTGAGTAGAACCAGGACTCTAGAGGAATGTTCCTGCAGGAGGTCTCATGGACCTGGGTAGTGCCCATAGACCTGAGCACACTGGTACCAGAACACCCACCTGAGGCTGGATATATATGACTTGAGTTCCTAGATTTACATATGTCACTGAAGACAGAGCTGACTTAATAGGAGAAAGCCTGAGCACATCAGGGTAAAGGCAGACATCAAGGAGTAGTGGATTTAGAAAGCCTGGATTTTCTACTACAATTGTGTATACTTACTACTGATGTGATCGGGGGAAAGCCAGTTTATTTCTTTGTGACTCAGTTTCTTGATCTGTATATGAGGGGATTCCTAAGGTCCCTTCTAGTTCTAAATCCTAGTTTCTTGTAGGATAATATCTTAGCTGAGACCAAGAGGAACTTCTATTTCCCTCATGGAAATGTAGGAATTCTGGACCCCAAAAGGCTGCTTAGTCCTGCATCATCATACTAAGAATTGTGCATACAAAGACAAGAATGAACAGTCTCTGTCCCTGAGGAATTTACATTATTTTTCCCCTTTTTAATTTTTATTGACACCTTTTGTTTTTATACTACCCTCATTTCCAAATGGGGTAGCTAGGAGGTGCAGGGATAAAGTTCTGGGCCTGGAGTCAGGAAGACTCATTTTCATGGATTCAAATCCAGCCTAGACACTTAATAGTTGTGTGACCCTGGGCAAGTCACTTAACTGTGCCTCAGTTTCCTCCTCTGTAAAATGAGCTGGAGAAGGAAATGGCAATCCACCTGTAATGCCAAGCAAAGGCAACTTCCCAAGGTTCAAAATACCAGCATAGGTGCTCTCCATTTTATTCAGTGAAAAATTAAGAACAGAGAAGTTCAAAATATGACATCATTCAAAATACAGCATTTACTAAGTGTGATTCAATAATCTCCAAGTACTACCCCCAAGTGTGATTTAATCAAGTACTACCCCACCCCTGGGCTTTACATTCATTTAATCAATCACAAAGTCCCTCTTCTAAATACTACTCCACTGTACATTCATTTAGTCCATCACAAAGCCCCTGTTCTCAAATGGAGATTAGTTTCCAATCCTAAGTAAAGTACATTCATTTGTTCAATCACAGAGCACAAAAAGGTCAAAAGTTCCCCACCCCTGGATCACAATTGAATCTACCCCAGAGTTACAACAAGCTTAAGCACATCATTTAATACCCAAATGGAGGTCTTTTCTTCATCTTGAAATGAGGCAAGTTCTCAGCAATCTTTGTTCCTAGGGAGACAAAGCTTAGCAAGGCCACAAGATACATTGCCAGTCTCTTCATTAATTCATTCTCTGTCTGTAGAACAATTCTAGGATGCCTGAAAACATTAGCAAAACCCCCTTCCAGGATTTCTGTAAACATACAACAAGAAAATCCTTCTTCAGGGCTTTTGAACCAACAGCAAGGTTCCTGGACCTCTGCAACAACAGCACTGTCCTTCACCAGTGGACAGATCTGGCAAAACAACATCAAAACAGACAGACAAAGTACCAGCATAACAGCCATGTCTCCTCAGTCCTTGGCAGCTCTGGGTGGCAGCTCTCAAAAGTCCTGGGCAATTCAAAGTGGCCCCCAGCAATCCTCTCAGTCTCCCTCTGGCTCCAAGATGCTGCTTCCAAAAAGTTCTTCTGCCTCTCTCTTTTCTTGTGTCTCTCTAAATTTACGTCACCAGCTCCTCCCAGTTCAGCCCTCTCTTTTCATGTCAACAAGTCCATCCCACAAGTGGGATTCACAAGCTCTGGGTTTTAACACTCAACCAAAACCAAGCCAATACAGGGGAATCTTTAAATGCCATTACTATTGCACCACTCCAGTATCTCTGCCAAGAAAACCCTAAATGGGGTCACAAAGAATTGGACACAACTGAACATTTCTAAACATGTCTCTTTTTCCTTCTCCAGAGAGCTATCTCTTGTAACAAAGAATAAAAAAGAAAGAGAAAAAAATCAGTTCAGCAAGAAACAAGCAGGAAGCACAATAGAGAATGTGTTCAGCCCTTTTCATCTCCTACTCTGAAACAAGTCATGACCTACGACCTTGTGTTCATTCAGTACAATGTGCTTCTCACAGGCTCTTGTGTTTCTGTGAGTTCAGTGCCTGCCATTGGTAAGACCTGTGATTTCACCAGCAGTTTAGGGAACTCCCAGGAAGGAAACTACTTCCACTAATGTAGTTACATAACTGCTTGGCACCTTGTAATCTTAGAGAAATACCTTAAGAAGTTGAATAACTCAATGATTTGCTTGGAGTCACACAGCAAAATCTGTATCAGAGGTAGGATGTGAACCCAGGACTTCAGGTTAACTCTGTATCCATTAAGCTACATTGTCTCTGCATTACACGTAGTAGATACATAATAACTGTTGCATTCATGCTCTACCAATACGCATAGGCCATTTGGTCCTTTTGGACAGCGTTAGCCTTATGTCACTCACCCACATGGGATGTTCCTGAGCAAATCACTAAAACAGTTGTCTTTCTGACTAGTCTGTTCTAGTGCTGATGTGCCCTGTGTCTTCAGTCTCAAGCCTCTTTCAGCTCAGCTACTGCGGCACAGTTCTTCAGGCCTGGGTGTAGGCTTTTGGGGACCGAGTGGCTTGGCTCAGAGTAGTGGTGACACCTTCTTGGTTTCTGGAGGTGGGAACATGACCTACCTAGGAGACTTGTCTGTGGTCAGAGAGTGACCAGGAGCAGAGGCAAGGATCCAGTTTGCAACAGGCTCATCTTCATCTCTTTGTTACTTACCTTCTAACATACCCATGCTCTTCCCCTTCCCCTATCCCAAACCCGAAGCTTCATCCAAAGACCTCTGCCTAATTTTGGCCCCCTCCCTTGGTCCTCTCAGGTTCCTTGCGGGTATCCTTTTGAATGCAGAGTGTAGATAAAGTCCATGTCACAAGACTGTGGCCCTATCACCAGATTATAGCTCTCTAGAGGGCACTGAACATTCGTGTGGATGCACATCTGTGTGGGGTATCTGGGTGTGATAGGAGTTGATGTGTGTGCACACCTGAATTTGGCTTTCCGTGTCTTTGAGCTCTTCACATCTATGTATATACACGTTTTGGGTTAGTAGTGCCTTGGATTCATGTCTATGGGATCATGCCTCTCACTTGCCATCAGAAATGGTTCCCTGGTCCCACAGGATGAAGATGCTCCCTTCCTGACATTTTTGCTGTGGGCTCTGGCTTATCTTCTGTCAGTCACGTCCACACTCGGTGGGAGGTTGACTCTCTGATCCCCTGTCCCTTTGGTCCTCTTCTTAGCCATCTGATCATTTGTCAACATTACATGAGGTAAAGTCCATTACAGCAAGTAAAGCTAGCTGCCACTCGTTCAAGAGCCCAGCCCCTGAAAAATGTTAGTGAGAAGCCTCTCCCATATCATCAATTCTCCTGCGATCGAGGCCTTTCTGGAGGGATGGACGCCGGGCTCAGGGTGACTGATTACACCTGCAAATACCTCATGAGAGGTCTCTGGCCCATGTGTGTTTTCACTGTGTTTTCAGAGTGAAATGCCATTTGGAAATTAACGACCCCAGCCTCTGCATGCTCTCAGTACATCAGGATGAGCTGTGGGGTAGGGGGAAGGAAATGCTTAGCTTTCCCGTGGCTGAGGCTTACTCTCACCTGTCCAACTGGCCCTGGATTCGAACCTCCCTCCACTCCACCCCAATCTCTGTTGCCTGTTGCACATCCCCACTGGCTGGTAGCTGGCCCAGGGCCTTCCTACTCAGGGCAAACTGCCATTTCCTTGATGACAGCATCTCTTTTCCTAAGACTTTCCTGGAAACCAGCTGCCTCAGCTCCACGCCTGAAAACTCAAGCACAAATAATTTTCAATTTGTCCAGGAGTTTCAATATCACAATCCCATGTTAAATAATAGATTAGATGCCCCAGGGAGAGAAACAGGATTTAAAAAGAAGAAATAAATAAAAGAAAAACTGAAACTCAGCATAAAAGTTTGGAGAGTGGTAGGGAGCTCAGCTCCCACTTTTTCTGCCCAGACTCCTTGGTTTCACCCTGCCCTGCTCCTTCTTGTATACCTCCTCTCCAGAGCTCACCTGGACTGTCGTTTGCAGGCTCTTACTTTTCTGGGGAGTCCTGTGGCCCTGCCAACACCAATTCTGGGGGAAGAGCTCAGCCCTGTTAGCATTACTACAACTATGTTCCTAGCTGTTAGCACTGCTCCCTTCCCTTCCTGGGCAGCATGCATAGAATTACAGAATTTGAGAGATGGAAGGGACCTCAGCAGCCATCTGGTCCCATACAGCAAAGGAAAATTCACTCCAACAAACCCCAACTCTGGCATTATGGGTCAGGCTCGTGGAGCCCTCCACCCAGTGCAGGCAGAAACACAGGAGAGGCCTTCAGGCCCTGGCCCTAATCAATCCCACATCGTTCACTATCATGCCTACTGCTCTGTGGCCAAAAGGAACTTCTCACTGTTCTTACCAAGTAGCAGTCAGTCCATGGGCCATGCCTTTGGACTCACCATCACCTGGGCCTGCTATGTACTCCTTCCTCCCCTTCAACTTTCAGAATGCCTTGTTTCCTTCAGGAGAAACATCCTTCAGCTCAAGCACCACCTTCTACATGAGGCCTTTCTCAGGAGCTAATGCCTCCTTCAAAATCACTTTGTAAGTTTTAAAAACAAATGATAAAAAAGTGTTTTTGCATGCAACTGAGAAATAATATATACAGGCAATGGGATATAGAAATCCATCTTGGCCCACAAGAAAGTAAGGGGGGATGGCGGAGCGATGTGAGAGAGGGTAGATTGGGGGAAGGGGTAATTAGTATGCCTGCCATCTTGGGATGGGGGGGTAGGGGAGAGATGGGGAGAAAATTTGTAATTCAAAATCTTGTGGAAATGAACTTTGAAAACTAAAACTAAATAAAATACAAACCTGAAAAAATCACTGTATCTATTTTGCATTTATTTTCTGTGCTACATACCTATATGTATACATGCTGTCTCCCTGGGCTAGACCATAAGCCCCTTGAGGGTTGATATGGTTTTTGCTTATCTGTATCCCTAGCACCTAAGCCTTAAGTGCTTACTTAGTAGGCACTTAATAAATGCTTCTTATTGACTAATTAACAGATAGACACATGAGCAAACCTTCCCTTATAAAAAAAGCAATTAAGCAAAATCATCTGATGCAGGGACATTGTCTTACAGTTTGTATAGTATTCTGCTTTGGTAATCTTGACAACTCTGTACTATGAGGAGAGAGCTAAAGAGGGCAGATCCTTGTAGCTTCTCAGATCTTCTAGGAACAATTTCATAAAGCAGGCAGGAAGATAAACCAGACAGCTTAGGCAGGCAGGCAGACATGCAGACAGGGAAATAGAAAAGCCAGCAGACAACCTCCCACTTGGCTACCCTCGGCAGTCTCTCTCTGTGTGGCCCTCATTGCTGTGGGAATTTGACTGCAGTTAGCAGACGCTTGTGGGATGTGAACTCTGCTTATTTCACTCCCCTAAGGATTTAATAGTGCAACTCTGAGCCATTGGCCTGTGCCATAAGGGCCCCATGTTTTCCAAACCTCATAGGCTTCTGGGATGGCGCCTGGGCCTGGTGGCAGTTGTGATGGTGGATGTATTTGGGGTCGATGCTCTGTCTGGTGGGATCAAGGCAGAAAGGGGGTGATAGAAGATTAAAGTGTGAGGTGCTTGGCATATTTTAGACCTATAAGGATGGTCTTTGCATGGGGCAGGTCAGATCCTTTTCAGAGCCTGTATCCATCCCCACTAAACCAGGACACAGCATCCCACAGGGAGACTTTTCTTCATTGTTCCACTTCCCCCTTCCCCCCCCAGGAAGTGTCAGATCATACCAGATTCTTTGGCTTCTTCTCAGGAGCTTTAAGGAGCTATTTCAAGGAGAGCCTACCCTCTTTTGTTGCTTACAATGGGGACAATCCTGGAGCAGACCCTTTCCCATGAATTCTTCACTGTTAGTCTATAGGGTGGGGCTATCCTGACCCAGGGTTGTCATGCCACCTCCCAACCTGGGATTCTGCTTTCAATCAGTGCCTCCTTGGTTACTGCTTATTAAGCTGTCCTGCTTTCTCTCCCTTTCTTTCCCCTCCATCTCCAAGAATCACAGCCTCTCAGAGACTTCAGGGGTCTTCCTTGGCAATACAGAGAGGCAGTGTGGACTGCACAGGGAAAGAAGCCTCTTCCTTGGACTGAAGGAGCCGGCTTCAAAGCCAAGTTCTATCGCATTCTACCTGTGGGAGTCACCATATACTATTCCTTCTCTCTGGGTCTCTGTCTTCTCATCTACAAAATGAGTAGGCTGGAATAGGTGTTCTCTAAGGGGTGGCCCAGTGAACTCTATGAAGTCTGACAGGTGACTGTTTCTATTTGAAGACCTGCAGTGAACCAGCAACCCATTACTTCCTGTTCCTTCTACCAACAAACTACTTGTTAGGAAGTTTTTCTTCTATCGAACCACATCATATTCCTTGTTCCAGACACTTTGCCTTTATTAGTGGAGCCTAAGATAACAATGGCTGAAATAGATATGGTGCTCTCAGACTTATGTAAATTTTATGTAAATGATCTCATTTCATCCTAACAACCCAGTGAAGTGGGGAGTGTTATACCCATTTTGCAGGTGAAAAAACTGAGGTTCAGAGAATTTAAATACTTTACACAGCTTGGAAGTGAATAAGATAGGGTTTGAAAATTGGATTTTCCTGACTCCAAATCCAGTGTTCTTTTCTCTAAACTATACTGCCTCTAATCGCATTAGCCTTTTTGACTCATGTTAACTTTGCCATCCAAGAAAACCACCAGATATTTTTCACATAAGCTGGTTTTTAGCCACGCCTCTCCCATCTCATGTTTGTGCCATTGATTTTTTTTTTATCCTAAGTATAGGACTTGACATTTACCTAGTGGAGGGGTAGCAGTGTCTGAAATCCTACCACCAGAGCTTCACCATTCAGGGAGAATCTTCTGACAGTCTTCTAAGTTCACACGATCTCATTGATCTAGAGTTGGAAGGAACCTCAGAGGCTATCTAATTCAGTTCCTTCATTTTGCCGATAAGGAAGCAAGGCCACAGGCAATAAAAGGCAAAAGCCCTGGAGGAAGAGAAGGGCAATCAATAGCATTCTTGTATTCTAGCCCAGGGTTTCTTAACCTGGGATCTTTGAACTTATTTAAAAAAATTTTTTTTTGATAACTATTTAATATGATTTATCTCTACTGTAATCCTTCTGTATCATTTTAATTCACCTTGTACTTGAGCAGGAATTCCATGGACAACACTCCCTTCAAGTGATCATATGACCTCTGCTTCAAGATCAGGATTATGGGAATGGTGGATTCTTAATAAAAATATAAACAAAATGCTTTTTTAAAAAATTAATTCCTTTTGTCTTCATATTATTGTTATTTCTCTCACTGCTATGCATTAAACCCTCCATTGTGTCAAAATAGAATAAACAAAAACATCTGATCCAGAGACCTTGCTCAACTATGTATATAATAGTTTGTCCCCTTCCTTCCTACCCTCCTCAAATGCTTGACTATGCCGGAAGAAGTAGACAGCAGTGGCGCATACTCATAGCTTCTCAGATCCATTAGGAGTAGTTTTGTAGGTCTCATGGGTAGCTTAGGTTCTCACAGGATCTCAGGCCTGGGTATCTGGGTAAAAGCAGGAAGAGAGGGATGACATGGGGATTGGGAAGAGAAAGGCAATGGGAAGGAAGTGGTGGGGAGAAGAAGGAAGAAGGAGGGGAAGACAAGGCCTGAAAAGAGACCGGTGATTGGCTGAAGAAGAGCCAGTATTCTGGGTCACACCTCAGGCTGGAAACAGAGCTTATGCTTTCCCTATTCTCTGAGCCTCCCCCACAGTGTGAACCTCTCAGACCACAGAGGAGCAGCTTTGTTCCTGAAATTGTGTATTTGCTGCCACCTCATGGTGACTATGAGGAAGCATCACTGTCTGCCTGAATGAAGATGGACACCCGTTGGACCTAAGATGCTAAGGCCCTCTGCCCTGAGACTGTCCATGGCGGGGTGTGCTGAGGCTCCAGACTGTCAGACCACTGTCTAAAAAGATGTCCGGACCCCAAGGGCACTTGCCTCCAAAATCTAACAGTGTGAAAAATAAAGACAATAAATTCAATTCCCATTGATTCCCCCTGGGAACTCCTGAGGCTTATTGGGAGGAAATAGTTTTGGTACTTTTGTTCCAGTGGATGCAATAATATTTTCCATTTAGTCTGAACTTCTACAGTTAAGTCTCCATTCTCAGACTGAGCCTCAAAGGCTTCGACCCCCATGGGGCAAAGGTAAGTGCCCCACTTCACTTCCTGGTTTGACTCTGGATCCTGTTCAGCTTTTTAGGCCCAGTGGAGTTCACAGGGCCACAGACAGGGTGTAACAGCTTCCCCTACATGTATGGTGGCTGCCACCCCGGGGCCAAGATCCAAGATCCTGACTCTGGCTCCTTAACTCTGGCTCTAGACTAAACTCTGATGTTGGGTTAATCAGGGACCAGTCTATCAAAATTCTACTCTCACTTGGACTCTTCCATTACCCAGACCACCTGAACTATACCATTTTTTGCGCCTTAGGCAAGTGGCAGCAGGAGGATAGTAAGCACTGGAAAGAAGAAGCACCCCCAACAGTGAAACCACTGCCACAGCTGTGGGGCTGGGCAAGAGAAAAAAGTACATTCCAAGGTCAGAAAACTGCTGCCTTTACCAATAATGGTGAGATTGTCAGGGAAGGAAACAAGACCCTAAAAAGTATTTGAAGTACTCTCCAAATTTCTTACTCTGGGGAGAAACCTAGTGACTCTGCCTTGGTTGTATAGGTCTGAATATAGGCTAGAGACTGACCCCAGTCCTGGTCACAGACTAAGTCTGGACAAAACTGAGCCCCAAGTCCAGCCCTAGATTATATAAAGGTGAGTCATCTATGACTCAGAAAGAGGAAAAAGTGGTGGGTTGAGCTCTGGAGTTCCTTTCCAGTCATCCCATACTGTCTTCCAAGGCCTGAAGCTACTGAGATTAAGTCATTATGGGCTCTAGTCCAACTTTTGTCCTGGGATGGCCATTGATGCTTCTTCCTTGCCAGGATTCCCAAACTGCCACTTCACTGAACTAAGACTCTAAGCTCCCATTGATCCCCTCCAGATAAACCATCTGCCTGTGGGACGTGATAAGTTGGCAAATAGTAAATGAGTCCACTTTAGGACAAAAGCAATTAGACCAGCAGCTTCTGTTCTTCCTAGGGCATAGTTCAGCCCCTCTGACTGAGCTGATCCCTCCTGAGATGCATCTACAACAGAGACTGTTCTGTCTTTTCCATGACATACATATGAGTAGGTTTCCTCCCTCCCAAACCCTACAAATCAGTTCAATCCAATATGCCTTTATGGGTCCTCAAGACCCAATGCTTTAGAAGGGGGGGAAAGGTAAGAAAAAAGAGAGTGTGAATGGTCTCTGATCACAGGTTGTAGATTGGCTGGTGGTCTCAACACACACATAAGAAACAATTAGAGAACAATGGAGTGCTAAGTTGTGTGGGATAGGCCATGAGCATCACAGGGCTTCAGAAAGGAGAATCCAGTTAAGGCTAGAATAGTCAAGGAAAACTTTCTGTAAGAAATGTAGGGCCTTGTATACAAAGAAGGGTAGAATTTAGGTAGACAAGGAGGAGAGGGAAATGTTACAAACAAGGGTATTGGAATAAAAATGAGGGTGTGCACTCAAGCTAAAAATGAGATGATTGCCCTGGTCATAGAAGGGTAGACATATGGAGGGGTATCAGTGGAGAAAAGGGTGGGAACAAAATTTCAGACCAGATCATTGAACCTTTGAATTCAGTTCAATTTAATAATTCCATCCACCCATCAACCAAGTATTTATCAAGCACCTACTAGGTATCAGGCACTGTGCTAGAGAGAGACATGGACAAAAAGGAAAACAGTCATTGCCCTCAAGAGTCTTACCTTCTAGTCAGTCAATCCAAAACATTTTTTTTGGTCTTTATTAATTTGTTTGTTTATTTTTAGTTTACAAGATTCAATTCTCCAATCCCTTGAGTTTTAAATTTTCTCCTCCTCCCTCTACACCCTCCCCACCCGCCATGGCGGCATGCCATCAAGTATAGGATCTGCAAATACTCCCACATTAGATATTAGTCAGGTTGTGAAGAAGGATTGTAACCGATGGGATGAACAATGGGAAAGAGGAAACAAAACCAAACAAGAAAAAGAAAGAGAGTAGGTAGTTTGCTTCAGTCTGCATTTAGACTCTGTTCTCTCTAGTTCTTTCTAGTTCTTTCTCTGAATGTAGACATCTATTTCCATCATGAGTCTTCTGGAGTTGTCTTATAACCTTGCATTGCTGAGAAGAGTCCAGTCTATCAAAGTTGGTCATCACACATACGTTGTGTCTGTAATTGTATACAAATTTCTCTTGGTTCTGCTCTTCTCACTCAGCATCAGTTTGTATAAGTCTCTCCAGGTAAATATGAAGTCCATCTGCTCCTCATTTCTAATAGCACAATAATATTCCATTACATTTGTATACCACAACTTGTTTAGCCATTCCCCAATTGATGGGCATCCCCTTAATTTCCAGTTCTTTGCCACTACAAAAAGAGCTGCTAAAAATATTTTTGTACATACAGGTCTTCTTCCTACTTCTGTGATCTCTTTGGGATACAACCCTAGAAGTGGTATTGCTGGGTCAAAGGGTGTGCAATTATTTATAGCCCTTTGGGCGTAGTTCCAGATTACTCTCTGGAATGGTCGAATCAGTTCACAACTCCACCAACAATGCTTTAGCATTCCAATTTTCCCACATCCTCTCCAGTATTTGTCATTTTCCTGTTTTGTCATCTTAGCCAATCTGACCGGTAAGATGTGGTACCCCAGAGTTGTTCTGATTTGCATTTCTCTAATTACTAGTGATTTAGAGCATTTTTTCATGTGCTTATAGATATCTTTAATTTCTTCCTCTGAAAACTGCCTGTCCTTTGACCATTTATCAATTGCGGAATGACTTGTATTCTTATAGATTTAACTCAATTCTCTATATATTTTAGAAATGAGACCTTTATCAGACACTGGTTGTAGAAATTCTTTCCCAGTTTCCCACTTCCCTCTTAATCTTGGTTACATTTACTTTATTTGTTAGAAACTTTTCAACTTAATGTAATCAAAATTATCCATTTTGCATTTTATAATGCTCTCTAACTCTTGTTTGGTCATAAAGTCCTCCCTTCTCCATAAGTCTGACAGGTACACTATTCCTTGCTTTCCCAGATTGCTTACAGTATCAGCCTTTATACCTAGATTGTGCACCTATTTAGACTTGGTTTTGGTATATGGTGTTAGATAATGGTCTATGCCCAGTTTCTGCCATACTATATTCCAGTTTTTCCAGCAGTTTTTGTCAAATGGTGAGTTCTTATCCCCCCAAAACTGGGGTCTTTGGGTTTATCAAACAATAGATTGATATAGTCATTGACACTGAGTCTTGATATCTATTCCATTGATCTATTATATATGTATACTCAAGTATATTATAAATATATATATTATAAACGTATACTCGAGATCTATTCCATTGATCCACTACTCTATTCGTCAGCCAGTACCAAGTAGTTTTGATGACTGCTGCTTTGTAGTACAGATTAAAATCTGGTATGGCTAGGCCACCTTCCCTAGCATTTCTTTTCATTAATTCCCTAATTCAAAACATTTTTAAAGGGCCTACTATGTGCAAAGCACTATGCCAGAATACTGGAGCTACAAGGACTCAAGGCAAGTTGTATCTGTTTTCCTAAGAATTTTTAAAAAGCAAGGCTGGTAAGTTAGGATTTTATGTTACATGCAGCTCCAGGTCCCAGTCCAATAGCACCTGAGGGATGGGCACTTCAGGTAATTACAGCTACCTACTGGTCCAAACTCTATATAAAAATGGATTTCTTGTCACAAAGGCCCATATAGGTCAGAGATAAGCCCCATTTCTCTATAAAGGTATCATCACCTCCCCTTTCCAACCATCACCCTTAAACAGACCCAAGACCCTAGTTCTGAAAGCCTAGATTCAGAGCTAGGGTCAGAGTTACAGTAAAGATGATGGTTGGAGCTGTTTAGGGTTTGGATTAAATTGACTACCACTTGAAAACAAGTTAGGGTTTGAACTTGGCTATAACTGAGGCGGTGCAGTAGGGGAGGATATCCTAAGGTATGACACCTTCTGTTTGTGGTCGAGGTAGATTGGAGAAAGAAATCAATGGGACTTAAGGCCAAAATGTTTCAAGAAGGCAAGAGATGGCCCAGAGAAATAGACTGTGAACTAGGGATTGAACTTATTGGGGAGGAGAGTGACCCAATGGACCATATATGACAGCATTAATCTGGACAGGATGCAAGAATGGGGAACCTGCAGCCTCAAGGCCACATGTGGCCATCTAGGTCCTTGGGTGCCACCTTTTGACTGAGTCCAAGTTTTACAGAACAAATCCTTTTATTAAGGGAATTTGTTCTGTGAAGTTTGGATTCAGTCCAAGGGCCACACTTAAGAACCTCGAGGACGCAGGTTCCCCACCACTGAAGGAGGGTGGAGGTGGTTGCTAGAGGGAATGGTAGAAGGGGGCCTGAAAGTGGTAATGGGGGAAAGGCATATGCTGATGCTTTTTTCTGGTCTGTTATCTCAAGAGGTACGATGTGAAAGAAAGAAAAGCCAGCTTTGGAAAGGGTGCCAAGAAATACAGTGTTTTTAGGAAGCTGTGTTTCACCACCAAAAGGTAGAAGAAATGTCAGAAAAAGAGATATAGGATCATAGATTTAAGGTTGGAAGGGACTTGTTCAACCTCTCATTTTACAGATGAGAAAACTGAGATGCAGAAAAGTGAATTCTAGATAATTCATCCAAGTAGTAAGCTCTAGTAGCTCTAAATTAGAAGGCAGCTAGGTGGCTTAGTGGATACAGCACTGGGCCTAGAGTCAGGAAGATTTGAGTTCAAATATGGCCTCATCCACTTACTAGCTGTGTGACCCTGGGCAAGTCACTTAACCTCTGGAGAAGAAATGGCAAACAACCCTAGTATCTGCCAAGAAAACCCTATGGACAGTATGGTTCACAGGGTCTCAAATAGTGGGACACGACTCAACAACAACCTCTAAATTGTTTAGCAATCTGCATTCTCCCAAAACAGAGGAGGGTGTCAGAGAACATAGTGGAAGAGGTTTTGGGGGATGTGGGGGTGGGAGGCTAATGTGTAGGTGAGAGGGGTTGCAGCTGTTGATGGGGAGTCATTTTCTTTTTCTTTTATTAAGTGCCTACTATGTGCCACTGTGTTAGGTGCTAGGGATACAAAAACACAAATAAAACAGTAATTCCCCTCAAAGAACTTACATGGTACTAGGAGGAGTTAACAGGTATCTTAGTAAACATACGTAAAACATAAGTGTCTCAGTAAAGGGGTGGGGTGGAGCAGGACAGCCACACAAAACAAGTCAGCGCCTGATTTAAAGGGCTAATTTGCTCAGCTTCCTATCTGATTGGGATTTGATCCCTGATTATTCTCTGACCTCTCATATCCAGTTAATTACCCGGTCCTGTTAATCCTAACTCTTCTCTAGTCTCATGGACATGACTGTAGAGTACACCTTAGTTGCCGCCTGTCTAGGTGATAGCAATCAGTTTCTAAGAAAGGGCAATGAAGTACAATGTCTCAGATGGGGGATCAGAAAAATTGGGTTCTGATTCTGCTTCTTTTATTTAGAAGCTGTAGGACATCTGGACCTCGTTTCCTCATCTATAATACAAGAGGAATAGGCTAGATGGATTCTTTTTTTTTCTCTTTTGGAGGGCAACTGGGGGTAAGTAACTTGCCCAAAGTTACACAGCTAGTTTTTTTGTGTGGGTGTTAAGTGTCTGAGGCCAGAACTGAACTCAGGTCCTCCTGACTCCAGGGCCAGCACTTTACTCACTGACCCACCTAGCCACCCCATGGATTCTGAGGTCTTTTTCAGCTATACATCTATGACCTTTTACCCCCTTCAATCAATCCTTTATAACACTGCCAGACCAATCTTCCTTATGAATTGACTAGATTGTCTTATCATGCCTGGTGGCAGCTTGGTGATACAGTGGAGAGAGTGCTGGGCCTGGAGTCAGGAAGACTAACCAAATGTGTGACCCTAGACAAATCACTTAACTTCCCTCAATCTCAGTTTCCTCATATGTAAAATAGAGGATGATAATAGGACTTGGTTCCCAAGGTTGTTGCAAAGATCAAATGAGAAAATATTTATAAAGTACTTCTTAAACTTTAAAGCACTATATAAATACTAGCTGAGAGTATTATTCCTTTGCTCACAGATCTTTAGAAACTTGCTACTGTGCACTGAGTCAAGTTCATATTCATTTGTCTAAATTTGAGGACCAGATGGCGAGCTATTTTCACTCCTGGTACTTCCCTGATCCTAACTGAGTCACATGGTACTAGTATCCAAGCTGGATGACTTGTTGGAGTGGAGAAAGGGGAGTAGTTCACCCCACCTTTGCGAAAAGCGTCCAGGAAAGGACTATGATGGTCACAAGATGGTAGAGATGACAGATTCGATGTAGGGGGTGAAGAAGAGTGAAGAATGAATGATGAATCCTGATCATAAACCTGAGTAACTGGAGGAATGGTGGTGCTCTCGACAGAAATAGGGAAGTTAGGAGGAGGAATGGGCTTGAGTGGGAGGCTGGGGGAGATGAGAAGATAATGAATGAGTTCTGTTGTGGACATGTTGAATTTGAGATGACTACGGGTCATCTAGGTGTATACATGGGAATGGAACTCAGGAGAAAGATGAAGGCTGGACATGAAGATTTGGCGTCATCTACTTAGAAATGATTGTTTAATCCATGGGGGCTGATGAGATCAAGAGAGTGATGATGAGAAAAGTAGAGATGTGGTAGAAGAGTAGGGATGAGTAGAGAGAGAAGATGAGAGAATCCCAGACAGAGCATTAGGGTACATCCACATATAGGAGGGGGACATGGGTGATGAAAATACAAACAATATGCAGAAGGATTGTTTTGACAGACAAGAAGAGAATCACATCAGACCTGTGTAATGAAAACCCAGGAAGGAGAAAGAATATAGAAGGGGGGACTGGTCAGTGGTGCCAAATGTTGAAGAGAGGTCAAGAAGGAAAATAACTGAGAAAAAGTCATTGGATTTATCCACAGAGACCATTGGTGATCTTGGGAAGATCCATTTCAGTCAAGTGGTAGTGATGGAAGTCAGTTTGCAAGGGGCTGAGAAGTGAGTGTGGTGGGAAAGTGGAGGCAATGACTACAGACATATTTTTTTCCAGGACTTTGTCTGTGAAAAGGAGAGAGATGGGGAAATAGTCTGAATAGCTGAAGTGAAAGGAGGGGGAGAGCTAGATGCTTTTGTAGGTGGTGGGGGGAGCCAATGGTTAAGGAGAAGTTGGAAATTAGGGGGAAAGGAGATTGAAAGGGAAATCTCCTGGAGAAGATGGGAAGGGACAGAATGAAAGGCACATGTAGATGGGCTGGAATTGGCAAAGAGAAGAGTTGCCTCAGCCTCTTAGACTGAGGTTAATGAGGAGAGAATAGGGTATGAAGCTGAGGTGATTTGAATTGAGTAGGAGAAGGAAATCACAATACTCGATCCCAATTTTTACAGAGACAAAAGGCAAAGTCCACTGCTGGGAGGTGGGGCAGAATGATAGTGGTACAGGGGGTTTGAGAAGAGAAAGTTTGGAAAGGCTACTGTAGGGAGTGTGGTAGAAGGTTGATCACAGAAGAGTAAGGATTATGTGTAGCAGTGGGGACCCAACAGAGACTGGAAACATCTATTTGTACTAGATCTAGTCAGTTGAAGTTTGGAACTTCCTCTAGTGGTTTTACTTTTCTCTCTGGGTTTCACACTACTCTCATGTGGTACTCTTACCAGTCAAACCAGTCCTTTTGGGTCTGCTTTGAAGGTTCATCATCCATGTCCTGCCTTTGAGGTGTGGGTGCAGGAATAATTTTAACTAACTCTTGAAAGAAAATTTTAAATTTTAAGTGTGAGTATTAGCATCTCAGAAATTGGCAAATGCAACCAATTAGGGATTGAGTTATTATTTTGTTTATTGTCTAGACTCCAAGTGGTAGAGAAAATGTTAGTAATACGAACTAAACTTAGAAGTGTGTCATGTATTTTTGGAGAACTGGTTGTTAAATATTCACCAGCACACTCCAGGGGGTACCTCAAAACTCTGTTCTGGTCTCTCTCCTCTTCTTTCTCTACACTCTTTTTTGACCTCCAGCTAATCTCATTAGCTGGAGAAATAAATCATCAGGAGAGCAGGTGGGCATGGGGTGGGGGTAGGGGATAATAGGAGTAATCCAGGGTTGGAGTCTGGAAAGTAATGAGCAGAGATAGGACAACAGGGCAAGGGCTGAGGACTAGGTAAAGTTGAATTGGTTAACTCAAAGGTCAATATTTTGAAGGGAGAAAAGTGAGCACAGGGCAGGAATGATGGCCTGAGAAATCAGGGATGGATGAAGTTACTGGAGTGGTTGTGTTGAGGATGGAGGATGAGCTTAAAGGGGGTAAGTAAGGCATGGTGAGAGCTGGAAAGACAAGATGTTCTAGTGATACGGGAACTTTAGAGTTATTCATTGTGGAAGTGGATGATGGATAAACCAAGAATATGATTATCTTTGTGTGAGGTTGAGGTGGAGAGAGACTGCAGATTGTAGGAGCTGAGGTGTTTGATAATAGTCCAGGTAACAAGGGCATTTGAAGAGACTTTAACATGTAAGTTGAATTCCTCAGAATTAAGGGCAGCATTTGGGATGGAGAGAAAGACTGAGCCAGGTGCTGAACTAATGGAGGTAGAATGTCCTGGGGCGGCTGGGGTGGGGGGGAGGGGGGAAATAATAGCTACCAAAATTAGGATAAGGTGATCTATCTATCTTTGCAATTCTCTTACGCCTTAGAGACACTGGTTATCTTGCTGTTCCTCAAACAAGACATTCCATCTCTTGACTCAGTGTCTCTCTCAGTCTGTTTCCCATGCCTAGAACCCTTTCCCTCCTCATTTCTACCTCCTGACTTCCTTCCAGTTTCAGCTAAAGTCCCACCTTCTACAAGAAGCATTTCGTTGTCCTTCTTAGTGTCCTCCCTCTGAAATACTTCCCTATGGCCAATTTATCCTATAGGCATCTGGTTTGGATGTAGATGTTTGCATGTAGGTAGTTAATAAAGGCTAATTGACTGACTGGAGTGAATCTCCTTTCTAAGTACACCATGTACTGTGAGTTCGTTTTCCACATGGTAAAAAGAGTTTGTTAAAAAAACAAAACGTTACCGATCTTTTCCATCTTCCTTCCATAGTCTTGCTTTTAATTTTGCCCTTAAATGGTCTCAGAATGACTGCTTAGTCGAGTCTCTGGCCAAGCTTCCTGTAAACTTATTTTATACTCCTTTGCATTTCATTGTTTGAGATGTTTGCTCATTAATCTTCCACCATCCTTTCCCTTCCACCTATAGTATTTAAAAGTGTGTTTATATGCTAAACCAGTATTCTTCATGACTATTAGGTCTCTTCTTGCAGGCAAGTCCAATGTTTACTGACTGAGGTGACTCTTAGGTTCTTTTGTAACCTTATTACAACAATCTATCTAAACTGGTAAAAGTGCTTTCTGAAATTATTAATGTTGGTATCCTTTCCTCTATACATTTTCTGATTTTTGGCATCAATAACTCATTTAAATAGTTCAGACTGGAGTTGCTTTGATTACATATGCCTTTTTTTTCTCATTTTTATTCTGCCAGATGTATACTAATTTTTTTCTTTCTCTTCTATTAAGTCAATGATCTGACTGTGTAGAGACAGCTGATTCAGAAATGTTCCTATATCTGTAAGGAGTCATTTAAGAAATTTTTTTTTTTGCTTTTTGGAGGGGGGAGGATAGGGCAATTGGGGTTAAGTGACTTGCCTAGGGTCACATGACTAGTTTTGTGTATGTGTGTTAAGTGTCTGAGGCTGGATTTGAACTCAGGTCCTCCTGACTCCAGGGCCGGTGCTCTACTCACTGCACCACCTCGCTGCCCCTGGAATCATTTTCTGTCTGTTAAAATATAATATTTTGTTTTCTGAGATGCTATTGGGTGCTCACCATGTCCTGGACCTTCTGATTATTTTTAAAGGAAAATATTCATGATGTATAGACAAAAGTCTTCTGTATAGTTTAAAAGTCTATGGCTTCTCCCATTCATTATTCTTGAACCATATTTTCCAATAAATTACACCTATCTCACCTATTCTAACCTTTGCATTGAATTCACCAATTATCAAAGTATTCATTGACTTAACTGAGGAAAGGTTTTATCAAGGCCACCATAATATTTCTCTGTCTCTGCAATGTCAGCACGTAAGCTGCAATTATATCCATGGTGGTCTTTTTACAAGCACTGCAATTTGAGATGGCAAATATCCCATGAATCTTTGTTTCTTGTTGCCTTTGGATGCACAATAAAATCAACCTTGCCAATTCCTTCATTTGCCTGTACAAGGGGAATCTATGATCCACCTTTCCATTTCCCTGCAACTTTCTTCTCACTGCTGATTTTGTTTATGGTGAGAATGTCAAGATTGATATGATTCAGTTTGCTGTAGTGTTTCCACTTCGTGGTGACTGGATGAGTCACAGAATGCCAACAGCTAAGTTAGTGTTTATAGACAGTCTAAAGTGTGTGTGTGTGTGTGTGTGTGTGTGTGTGTGTGTGTGTGTGTGTTTCATTCTTAGTATCCTCTCCCCGGGTTTTTTTTTTTATCACTCTGCCACTGTCATGACTGTCATGGCAGAAGGAGGCTGTACAGGTCAGAGAGACATTTTGTATTTTGACTTCATTGGTGCCATGACCAAAACATTCATCACTAATTGAAAGGACTATGCTTGAAGTCTTTCTAGAGTAGTAATAATAGCAATAAGCATAAAACACTTTACAAATCTTCTCTCAATGAATCCTCACAACAACCTCAGATATTGTTATAATCCCCATTTTACAGTTGAGGAAACTGAGGCAAGCAGAGGTTAAGTGACTTGCCCAGGATCACACAGTTATTACATATCTGAGGTTAGATTTGAACATTGGTCTTCCTAACTCCAGGTCTAGTGCTCTGCCTGTTTTGCCATTTAGCTACTGATATTAGAAATTATCAGAGTTTGGGCTCTGTTGGTATGGCCTTCAAGAACCCAGGGTTACCTTAGTATAGGACTTTGTGGAGCCACAGGACAACTCCCAGAACAAGCCACCTAGATGACATCTTCTACACAGGTCGCTTCCATTTCTTCACCTCTTGCTTACTCTTTACAGGCTGGTTTTTATTATACCACTCACTACAACTATTCTCTCTAAGGTTACCAACAATCTCTTCATCGCTAAATATGATGGTCTTTTGAATGAATGAATGGAAAAGCACTTATTAAATGCTTAATATGTGCCAAGAATGGTGCTAAGTGTTGGGGATACAAATAGAAAAATCAAGACAGCCCTTGCCCTCAAGGAACTTACATTCTAATTGGGGGAGAAAACACATAAAAGAAAGTTCAGCAATATGGTGCAAGGGAAGTCCCAGAAGTTCTAAGGTTGCAGCAATTGGGTGGATGGCAAGGCCCCAGGGTGCTTAGGTTCTTAGTCCTCTTTTTACACACACACACACACACACACACACACACACATATAATAGCTTTTG
>NW_027185754.1:19998776-20038217 GCF_028583685.1 Petaurus breviceps papuanus | reverse complement strand
ACACACACACACACACACACACACACACACACACATACACACACACAATCTATCCTCCACGAACTGCCAAAGTAATCTTGCTTGGCACATGTCTGGTCATGTAATTCCCCTGCTCAAAAATCTTCAGTATCTCCATGTTATCTCTGGGATAAAAAAAAAAGAATCCTCAGTCAACCATTTAAAACTCTTCACAATAATACTTTAACCTGGCTCTCCAGACATCATTCCCTTCCACATGCTCTACATTCTGGCCAAATTGTCTTACTAGCTACCATGTTTCCCCGATAATAAGACACTGTCTTATTATTTTTTTTGGAAAGAAAAACACCAGAGGTCTTATTTTCAGGGGAGGGCTTATGTTGTCCTGCCTCAGCTCTTCTCCGCGGCACTGCTCTCAATGGCGCCAGCAAGCAAATCACTGGGGAAGAACAGGATGACGCACTCACTGCTGCAGCTCTGATTGGATGCAGCTTGGAGCATGGCGTGCATTTCACGGGGGGGAATGGTGCATACAGAGGGTACCATAATGTAGCGTGTAGCACAGGGGATCACCTTCACTACAGTAGCAATCTCAATAGGGCTTATTTTCGGGGGAGGGCTTATTTTAGAGGAATCTTACACAGTAAGGGGAGGGCTTATTTTCGGGATGGGTCTTATTATCGGGGAAACACGGTATTCCTTGAACTCAGCATTCCATCTCCCACCCTCATGCCTTTGTAGATGCAGTCCCTCCTCATTCCCTTTAGAATCTGCAGCTTCCTTCCAGTCCCAGCTCATTCCACAGGAGGCCGATTCTGATCCCTCTAGTGTTCGGTGCTCACTCTCTCTCTCTCATCAATTATCTTATATTTACTTTTCTACTGAGATGTGTCCATCAATAGAGTGTAGACTCCTGAGAGTAGGGACTATTTTTCATGTTTGTCTTTGCATCCCTAGCACATTCAGTGGAGGGGTGGGTGGGTGGATTAGTGCAAGGGTCTGAAACTGGAATTTTCTCTATCCATGAGGATTGGCACCTGGTCTGTAATTTATGAGTCTTTGAGAGTTGCCTAGGAGGATGAAAAGTTAAGTGAGTGATTTACTCTGAGCCAAACGACAAGTGGTAGAAATGGGACTTGAACTCAGATCTCTTACACTGAAGCAAGCTCTCTGTCTATTACTCTACTCCTGCCTCTCTGCCTTGCAAATAGGAAGTAAATGCTTAATAAATTTGTTGAATTGAATTGACTTTAAATTTAGTCTTCTTCTCACTACAATCCTACCTCATTCAATGCCAGCATGGGATGAAGCTCAGACTCTTGAGGTGTCAAGCAAGCACAGACAGAGCATGCCCAGGAGGTGGCTAATGTGTCCATTTTGGCTTTGGTCACTTGCTGTTAAATGGAGGGTAGGAGGGATTCCTTCCAAATATCAAGTTTTTCTCCTTTACTCCTCTTCCAGATCTGCTCCTAACTCTGCAGACTTCACCATGTCCAAGCAGCCTTCTCACCCTGGACGCTTCCTCTGCCCCAGAAGCCCCCAGCCTCAATTGGTAAGTTTCTTTTGGAATCTCCATTTTGAGGAAGTCTTCGGACCAGCCATGTTCACTCCTCTATTCCTCTCCTGGCTCCACTCCTGACATTCCCTTGCTTTTCAGTTCCCCCTATTTTTTTTTTTGGCATTATCTTGCCCCATTAGAATACAAACTCCTTGAGGGCAGGAATTATTTTTCTTTTGCTTGTATTTTCTTCCTAGAATTTAGTATAGTTCCTGGCACATAGTAAGCACTTAATAAATACTTCCACTTAAGAAATTGGGGGAAGCTGGGTGGTATGATGGATAAAGCATTAGGCCTGGAGTGAGGAAGACCCAAGTTCAAATCCAGCCTCTGACTAGCTGTGTGACTCTGGGCAAGTCACTTAACCTTTGTTTGCCTCAGTTTCCTCAACTGTAAAATGGGGATAATAACAGCACCTCCCTCATGGGATTGTTGGAAGAAGCAAATAAGATAATATCTGTAAAGTGCTGAACACTGTTTACCACCACCTTCTTGTTTTTAGAAGCTCTTTATCCAAGAATGGGTTGACCGGGTACTTCCAAACTATACTGCTCCCAATAGTGATAGTGGAGTCACCACATTGAGAGACTCTTTAAGATCACAGTCCTCTATGTTCTGTGTGAGGAGGTGGAAATGTCCCCAAAGACAATAGCTGGAGGAAATTAAGTGCACATGGAGAGAGGAGGCCTGTGTTACAGGTGACACAATTTTAAGGGAATTGATTCCCAAGGTACCTGAAAGAG
Source organism: Petaurus breviceps papuanus (assembly GCF_028583685.1). Lineage (NCBI taxonomy): Eukaryota > Metazoa > Chordata > Mammalia > Diprotodontia > Petauridae > Petaurus > Petaurus breviceps. Next base: position 20,035,937 of record NW_027185754.1, on the reverse strand, counting down.
AGGATATCAGACAATTGGGAAATATAACATGCTTTGTTACCAAAAAAGCTATGGAGAAAATATTAATAACTAAAGACCTATATGCCTATGTGCCCATCTTTATAAAATCTTTAAAAGAATAATCTATATATGCAGTGACAGCATCCAAGTGGTCATTAACTTCTAGAAATCATTTCCTCCTGAGACAGTCCATTTTTTTTTAGACGGCATTTGTCTCCTTATTTTTCCCCGTTGCCCTTCATTGCACCCTTTGGGGTCAATCAGAACATCTTTTATATGTCAGCTCTTCAAAACTTTATGACATCAATTATATTCTCCCTAAGATTTCTCTTTTCCAGGCTAAACATCCCCTTTCTTCAACTGATCCTCATATAGTATGCTCTCCAGGCTTCTGGACATGCTACCAGTCTTCTGCTTACTATGAAGGCACATCAGCTTGTCTATGTCTGTCCTCAACTGCAGGGCCTTGAATCGAATGTAATCCTCCCAATGTGTCCGACTAGGCAGAGCGTGGCATCACTATCACTATCATATCCCTCATTCTAGATCAGTGTCATTCTAGATCAGTGTCATTCTAGATCAGTGGTTCTCCAGCTTTTTGGTCTTAGAACCACTTTGCACTATTAAAAATTACCGAGGACTCCAAAGACCTTTTATTTATTTAGGTTCTATCCAGTGGTGTGTTGGAGCCAGCTTGTCCAGGCTCATAAAAGTCAATTGTTAAGTTTTCAGTGTGGGCACTTAAGCCTCAGAAACCAGCAAATGCTACAAACCAGGGATTGATGTACTGTTTTGTTGATTGTCTAGACTTTTAAAAATGATGGAGAAAATGTTAATAATTCAGACTAGACTCAAAAATGGGCTATGTGTGTAGTTTTTTGTTTGCTTTTGGGAGACCAGTTTGTTAAACACTTAACAACACGTTCCTAGTTATATCCATCATCATTTACATGTTAGAAATTAAAACAGATACATTTTAAAAATATTTATTAATTCATTTTTAAACAACAATAATATACCCATTACACATTAACATAAATAACATATTTTTATGAAAAATAACTATATTTTCCCAAACCAAAAAGTTTAGTGAGAAGAGCAGCATTGTTTTACATATTTTCACGAACCTCTTTGATGTCTGGCTTAATAGAAGACAGCTGGATTCTCATAACTACTTCTGCATTCAATCTGTTGCAATATGTTGTTTTGGTTGAAGTATATGAAGAAAATTTGGCCTGACACAGATATGTAGTTGGAAAAAGGAGTATTTTGACAGGCAAATAACATCTTAGTGTCATTATGAAAATAGTTTTTACTTTGCAGACCCCCTGAATGGGTCTCAGGGATTCCTAGGGGTCTTTAGACCATACTTTGAGAACTATTGTTGCAGACACTATGCCTCTTTTAACATAACCTAGGAAATGATTTGATTTTGTTGGCTACCATGTTACACTTGTAAAGGAGTAAAGTAGTTTCATTGTTGGGGAAAACTGATAACAATAATAGCTGACATTTATATAGTGAGTTTAGGTTTGTAAATTGTTATACATACATATATATGTATGCAAAGAGATTTGGTTTCTGAGAATCTCAGTGTAAGGATGATGTAGGGCAAAGGTCATAAACTTCAGAGGTGATTTATATTGACTTAGAGCAATGAACAGGAACATGATAAGAGTTTGAAGGTAATCTCTTCACCATAACTCCATTCAATATTTTTCCTGAAATGATTCATAAGGACCCAAGCTGGTGACCATGGTTATGGCCCTGGGAAAAAATCCTTTTAAAAGGATTTTTTTTTACCACAACTGAAATATAAATTTATACGAAAAGAGTCTAATAATGGCAATAGAAAAGTTCAGTTTAAAAGACAGACTTAGTGCCCAAATATTTCTCTGACTGGTAATGTCCCAGGTCTGAATCACAAAGAGCTGAAATAACCTCTGAGGTTATGAGCTAAAAGAGATGATAGACCCTTCTGCCATGGAAGAATAGGTTGCCTAGAAGTTCAAGACCAGCAGGTGGCAGCAAAGAACAGCAGAAAGCAACTCAATGGAGCTAGCAGAGAAACTGTTCACCACCTCCTAATATCACCAGAGATCTGCAGGAAAGCAAGTAATAGCATCAGATACAAAGGGTTTTCTATCAGGAATGCCACCTTAACAGCATGAGTTGCCCTATGTGTGAACACATGTTCCCTATGTATGTATTGCCCTATGCATGTTCTCTAGCTGAAGGTTTTTCCTGTTTGTCTTCCTGGTCTCAGAGGTCATGTAGCAACCTGTGAGAGGAGTGTAATTCTTGATTTTCCTTTCATCTGTTTTGCTTCATCGTTTGATTAAGTGAATTTTGCTTTCTACTAATATGTTTTCTGGTTAGTCTAACAAAAGAAACATTGGTTGAGATTTGTGAGCTGTGGTTTTAAGTGCATGTTGAACCAAAGTATACCTTGAACCTTGACTAGCATTAAAGGGGCCAGTGGTTGACAGGTGCCTGGGTTATACAATTCTGACTCAATAATAAGCTTGCAATCCACGAACACTCCCACATCTTTTTCACAGAAACTATTGCCTAACCACACTTTCTTCTGTATTTGTGAAGCTGATTTTTTTTATGACAATCTTATATTTATCCCTGCTAAATTTCATCATAGAGGATTTCCCTCTTATTCTAGCTCACTGTCTTTTTAGGTGCTGTCTAGGTCACCCAATATTATTTCTCTCAGACTTGAGGTAGCTAGGTGTCATGGTAGATAGACCACTGTACCTGAGTCAAGAAGACTTGAGTCCAAATCCAGCTTCAGACATTTATTAGGTATGTGATCTTGGGCAAATCACTTAATTTGTATGCCTCAGTTTCCTTTTCTGTAAAATGGAGACAAGGCTAGCACCTAGCTCCTAGGGAGGTGTTAGGGATAAAATTAGACCTTCACATCTGATACATATGCTATCTATGCCTGAATTGAAATAAATTACAAAAATGTCGTACCATACAAGGACAAGGATGGACTCCTGGGACACTCCACCAGAAACTTCCTTCCAAGTTGCTTAGACACCTTACTGTTTACTTTTTTGGATCAACAATTCAGCCACTCTTGAATCTTCCCAACTGTATTATCATCTAGCCCACATTTTTTAATATTATCCACAAGGTTAGTATCAGAACCTGTGTCAAATGTTTTGTGGGCATCCAGGCTTATTATAAATACCAGTCCCCTGATCAAGTCTAGTCACTTCACTGAAAAGGGATATGTGGTTGGTATGTATTACCCTGTCATAGGATCATATATATTCAGAGCTCAAAGAGATCTTAGAGGTCATCGAGTCCAACCACATCATTTTATAGATGGAGAAACTGAGGTTGAGAAAAGTTAAATGACTTGCCCAGGGTCACATAGTAAGTGTGTGAGGCAAGATTTAAACTCAGGTCTTCCTGCCTCCAAGCCCAGTGCTCTATTCACTAGTTTCCCCAAACTCAGAGAAATCACACAGGTGGTAAGCAGTGGAGCCAGAATCAGAACCTTGGTTTTCTGGCTCCAAGTCTAATGCTCTGTCCATTGTACCAATCTGCCTACAAAGTGATCCTGGAGAAGTGAAATGGCTCATCCCAGGTCACACAGGAGTTAACGGCAGGGCCATGATTTGAATGTATTGACTTTGAATCCTCCAACTACATCCTGCCCTCCTTCCATTATGCCACTGTGCCTTCTAGCCGATCTCCCCTGATCGAGCTGTGCTCCCTTTGATTGAGGCTTCCCTTTCTACAAGCTCACAAACCATTCTTCTAACACTCTTTTTCTAATCTGTAATGAAAAGAAAATTTCATTAGCTAATATAATTCACAAATGCTTCTTCCTCACCTTTTCTTTTTTGTATTTTGGGACACTCATCTTTCTCCAGTCTCCCATTCTCCAAGATCTTTCATAGGTCATTCAGAGCAAACAACAGTTCAACCATCACATCTGTCAGCTCTTTTAGTACCATAGGATGCAGTTTGTCTGGGCCTGGCATCTTGAACTCACTGTGGGCAGATAGGTGATCTCTTATCAATCCCTTATTTATCTTTAGATTTAACTCCTTATTTATATTTTCTTTTTTTCCATTCCTTCAGCCATCTATCCAGGCCATCCTACCATCTGCCCTTTGCCAGTGCCCCACTTAGCCCAGCATCCTTCACACAGACCTGGACTTTGGCACCCTAGACCTCTCTACCCCTATATCCCTGGGGAAAGGTAATCTTTGTAATTCTTACTGTGGAGCCAGTTGTCTGGGTTGGTGACTAAGTACAAACCACTCTAACATACATAGCTGGCCCCAGACCCCAGACCCTATACCCTAAACCATGCTTCACTCTCACATCCAACCCAGCTGGCTATTCACCCACGGCATCTCACCATCTGCCTGCTGACAAACATACCTTCTTCCATCTTCCACTTCTTGCGCTGGGCACAGTAAGCAAAGCATTGCAATGGTAATAACACTGCTACTGGAATGAACTCCCCATCCCTGTGACTCCCCAGGCCAAAACTCTCCCTTGGCCACCCCTAGCCCAGATGTCTTATCTTCCCCTGCTAGAATCTGAGTTCTTTGAGGTCAGGGACTCTCTTTGTATGTATATCCTGTGCTTACCACAGTTCCCAGCACATCACCAGTGTCTAATAAACATTTTTTCCATGAATTTATTCATTTCTAGTCCAAAAATCATTCTCCAAAGAAAGAGAACACAGAGGGAAAATAATAGTTGAGTGGTTTAAACCTTATTACTTTTGCCATTCATCATTATCCCGTCTGCACCAAGCAGGAGCCCCCTCTCTTCATCTAGGTGGCTCGATGGATAGAGTACTGGGTGTGAAATCAGGAAAACCTGAGTTCAGATCTGAGCTCAGATACTTACTAGTTGTGTGACCCTCAACAAGTCATTTAACTTCTCTCTGCCTCAGTTTCTTTATCTGTAAATGGGAATAATAATAGCACCTACTTCATAATGTTGGGAGAATCAAATGAGACATCTGTAAAGTTCTTGGCAAATGCCTGGCACACAGTAGGTACTTAATAAATGCCTATTTCCCCTCCTCTGTCCCATCATTCTCCCCTTGCCTCCAGCATAACTGAGCCACCTTCTTTTATTTTACTTATTCAGCAGCCTCAGTTCATTCTAGGTTTTAACACTTCTGATGCTGTTCTAAGAGGACTGTGCTACTTTTTTGTACCATCCTTAGTTATTTGCCCTTGTTTCCATCCATTAAACATGTATTTTTAAAAATCTGAGTTGTTCAGTGAGTTCTTTGTTCAGTCACATTAATCTCTTCAGACAACTTCCAATTTTCTTCCTTATCAGAATCAGTCATGCTTGTGTCTTCAGAATTTCATTTTTAAAGTGCTTCCCAATCCCCTTGGCTTGATTTCTGCAGACTATTAGTCCATTGGGTCCTACCTAGCTTTTCTTTGAATTCTTCAGAATTCATTTTCCTCCAATCTTGGATTTATGTCAGACTATTCCTGGCTTTTCTCCCTCCTATTATGAACTAACCTCCAAAGTTCCTGTCACTTTCGGCTTAGTAACCACTTCAGCCGCCAATGACCAGCTGGATGTAGTTCATCTAACTGCAATATCATAGTCTAGCCAAGAAGCATTCTTCTTCCTCTTATTTTTTCCTTTGTGGGTAATTTGACTGAACTTTTTCTTTTTAGTGATTATGGATCTCATTTAGGAGACTCTACATTATATGGGGGATTAATGGGATTATGGGGTTGACACAATAGCTTCTGCAAATAGGAGCATTTGTCCTTTTTCCATTTGATGTTTTCCCAAGATGTGAGATTATAGGATCCCAAATTTAGAGCTAAGAAAGACCTTAGAGGCCATTGAGTCCAACTACCTCATTTTATAGATGAAGTCATTAAGGCCCAGAGAAGTGACTTGCCCAAGGTAACACAGGCAAGCAGGTAATAAACAGCAAAATTAGGATTCAAATTCAGTCCCTGATTCCAAGTTTAGTACTCATTCTACTGCCACAGCACCTCCCCCACATTCTCCATGACAACTGCAAACACTTTTGGTGACCTTATGTCCCGCACCTGCTTCACTGCTTGCCTTATATTAACAATTCATATTTGTCAGCCAGATCTAAGTCTGTAATAATGCTTCCTTTTGTTGCTTCCTCCACCCTTTGAAGAATGAGATTATCAGTAAGGCAAAAGTCACATTTCTCACTTACTCTACTTTTGAGTAGGTCACTTCTTAGTGACTTCTGAGCATCAGTAGATGTTTAGATCATTGTAATCCTGAATTCCTGCGATGTCACCCCTTATACTAGTTTACTGATCTCCTCCCTGGTCTAATTTCTTCCATCCAGGTGGCCTGTAGCATACCATCATGACAGTATCATTTCTCTTTCTCCTTTTCATCCATATACACTCTCCACCATGTTCTTCCCTCCCTACTTTGGGTTCCTGGATTTCCTCACCTGAGGTTATCTTCCTGATTTACAATGGAACTTTACCATCCAGCCATTCAACTCATATTGTTCCTTTAAATAAGGCTATATCCTTCCAGATCCTGTGCATTTGAATATAGACATCTGAGGCAATTTATTGTTGGCTCTTTTTGGATATTGGCTTCTAGAAATTAGGTCCTTTCTTCTATTTTACTTTTCATGGTGTATTTGCTGCTCTTTTCAATACTTGGTTCTTTGTGGGCAGTTTCCTCCTTACCAATCCCCTTTTATCTTAAAGCCGTCTTGATCAGATTTGTAAAATGCTTTTACCAACCCTTTTTCAGAGTATTCCACTCTTGGCCAGAAGCTTATCATTCCCATATTTTGATATGTGGTCCAAGAAACCTATATCTTATTCTCATACGTCATCTTTTAGCCAGTTGTTCCCTTTCCCAGTATTCCTTCTGAATCCCTGATCTTCAACTGGCAGTACTGTTTGGTTGAAAATCCTTTCTGTGCCTCTAACTAGGGATCCTCATCTTGGGGTCCCTGAACTTGTGTTTAAAAAAATTATTGATAACTGTATTTCAGTAAGAATTGGTTAATTTTATGATCCTATATATTTCATTTTAGGCACTTATTATTCTGGGGAGTCCATAGGCTTCACCAGACTGCCAAAGGGGAGCATGACACAAACTTGGTTAAGACTCCTGCCTTAAAATCTTCAGTTTCTCATCTGAGACTTCACAATCCTTAGCCATAATCTGAAGATTACTTCTGGTGATATCACTTAACCCCATGTGAATCATCAGGATGGTGGTTGTCAGGAGGCTCCCCTTCACATCCTGGATACTGGCCCCAGGAGGATAATAAACTCCTCTATTGTTCCTATCAGGTCAACAAATCACTGCCTCAGTGGCCTTTAGTAGGGGCCCTCACTTGTTCTTTCTCTGACCGTTACTGGACGCTCTCTCACCTGATGGTGCTTGTGGATCGATGCCATCATTCCTGGCAGCCAAAGTAGTGACTTCTTCCTGAGATGATCTATTTCCATCCTTCACAGAAAGAGCCTCACACCTACTAACGAGCTCCAAAGTTTCAGCTGTTTTTTCCTTCCTTTTCTGTCTTGCTTTTCCAATCTCTGACCTGATACTAGATGGAATTCCCCTCAGGAACACTTCATTATCCCTGATAACTTGGAAAGGAGAGCTATGTTCTTCCAGCCCTTTCACCATCTTCTCTGGGAAAGAGATCAGCTTGTACTATGTGCATCCTTAGCTGTCACTTGGTGCTAGTGGAAACATAAATACAGCATGTTTTCTTCAGATTCTAAAAAATACTTACCTTCTATACTTTCTTGAAGACAGACCTTCAGCCCTCTGACTTCTTTTTGGTAGCTCTTTTGACTAAACCTGGTGCTTAACTGTTACACTTATTTGCTACCCTGGTGGTTCAGTCACATTGAACTCCTGAGAGGAGTTTAATTTATTTAGGACTGACTTTCTTCTTTCCTGAAAAGGAGATTCTATCTGTTCAGCTCCCATTCATTGGCAATTACCCCACTACTGCCATGCCCAAATTCTGAGAAGCAAACAGAAGCCAATCCATAAAGGAAGAAGTCTAATTATCTAGTTAGATGTACCCACCCTCATATCTCCAGCTCTGTCCCTCTACTTGCCTGGTTGCCTGGCTAGCTAAGGTTGAAGTTGATGTTCAGATTAGGATTAAAGTCAAGTTTAAAGTGAGGGTTAAGGTTAGAACTATTCTAGGTTTCAGGCCAGGGTTAAGTTTGAGACCAAGTTTCCAATCAGAGTTGCTTGCAGAGAAATGGGTCCTAGACATCTGCCCTCAGCAGATGGTTTGGTGATTGATCTCACGGACTAGGATTCCCCACTCCTGTAGTTGTCATCTGAGAACAAACTGAGACTGGTCCTTCAGTAACACTTGGCATCCTCTAGGTCTTTGCTTACCATCCTATAGATGTGCCCTCTGCCCATGATGTGTCTCCATCTTCTCTCCTCATTTCCCCTTCCCTCCACCATTTTCCCTGATCTGTACATAAATAAGCTATTGGTCATGAATATTACTAATAAAAATAGGAATAAGCACTGATCAGAACTTGGCCTGGCCTTTTGTCTCCACCTCAACTCCCACAAATTTTAAACTCCAACATGATTTAGTCCCCACCACAGATAGTCTGTCCTTTTCCTTACTCTCTTCTCTCCTCCCCTCCTTTGTTCCATTATCAGCACAAATATTTTCCCTCCTCCTCCCCCTCCCCCAGAAGTCCCTACAGGTGTGGGACCTGTAACTGGACAATGCGCTATCAAGTTGGTCAGTCAGCCAATAAGCATTTATTAAGGACATTCCACAGACCAGGCACAGTATTAAGTGCTAGGGTGAGCCTGTGGGTGAGTGACTCCTGGGGTGTGTGGCTGCTGGGGGCTACGTGAAGCCTCTCACCTAGGCTCTAGGGTCTAGTCTCTCAAAACCCCCTTGTTCCCATTCTTTTGACTGAATCTTCACATCTCAGGACTATCATTTTAACTGCCCAGGAAAGGAGGTTATCTCTGAAAGCTGAGTGGTGATTGATTGAAAGCTCCTCATTACACAGGCTGTCTTCAGGATCCTTTTGTTGTGTCTAGGTGATTATGAACTGTTTTCTGTGAGACTAACAGTGCTTTTGTGTCCAAATAGTTGATGAGGATTTTCTGAAACAGGCAGGATTTTTGTTTGTGATCACGTTTAGTGGGTGTTTGGTGCATTGTTGATGGTACTTGTATATAGCCTGATGTGTGTGTAGTTATTGGTACTGTGGGTACCAATGTGTACCTTCTTTGTAGGGGGTATTATGTGTGATTGATGGTGCTTATGCATGTTGATAAGGCCTGATGATAAGAGGAGGATGGGAGGGTCAATGCTTCTGGGGTCATTTCTCCCAGCTCAGGAGGTTTGGGGAAGAACTCATAAAAACTGGCTTTAAAAGCCCAACAACTACCTGTAAAGCAAATTAGCTATGACCGTGTCTATGTCAGTGGCTCAGTGACAGGCACATGGTGCTCAGTCTCCAGGACAACACACAACCTTAACAATACAGCTAGAGACATACAGCCACACACAACACCCCTACAGTGGTACCCTTATATCAGTACACACAGCCACACCATCACACAGTGATACAGCTATACCCTCACACCAGGCACAATCCAGAACTCCAGCTCACATCTGTAAACCTCCCTCCATTCAGCTGGACCAACCATCTTTGTCTGAGGAAATGATAGGCCTTTTAGGGGACTGCACAGGGATCCAGGAAACCAAGTGTCTCCAAAGGATGAAAAGGAACGTGATGGACTGGGATGGTGACATGGGACACTAATTCCATCCCCCTGTATGCATGTGCCACAGGGTAAATTAGGAGGTAGGGGACCCAATGCCAAGTACAAGATACCACAGCCTGACCTAGTGCCTGAGTATCATACAGATGCGAATGGGTTGGGGCATGAGTTTGAGTTTGGGATAGGCCCCACTAGATAAGGGAGTTCTGAGAGGCCTGAAGTGGAAAGACTATCTGGGGTGGAGGGAAAGGCTGGACAAAAACTACTACTTAGAAAACATGTGCTTTATTGGGAACCCAATTCCACAGGGATCTCTGCCCGCAGAGCCAAAGGAAAGAGGAATATGGGGTCTGAGAATTCCCTCCCCTCTACAGAGCCTCAGCCTCCAATTTTCTGGCCTCAGACTTCTCTAGCTCATGCTTCTTGGCTTTCCATGTACCTACCTGCTTGAGACACCTTTACAATGACTACCCCAAACCCCAGCTGCATTCTGGGGACTTCCTTGTAGCCTTCAAACGAAGGAGGCATTACACAAATACAAGGGCTGAGCTCCTTGCCCTGCATGGCTCCCTGAAATGCCTCACAAACCTCCTGAGCCATCCCTCAGCTCACAGCTGAGTACATGGCACTGATTTCTTCAGGGGAGCCAGAACCCTCACAATCTGGTTGTCTTGGGCATAGTCTCAACAGACATGTCTTTCTGGGAAAGGGCAGGTTTTCTGGGAAGGCCAGCTCCCAGACGAAGGAAACACAAGGAGTGTTTCTGGGAATGCCAGCTCCCAGACTGACTCCCACTCCTCACTGTCCTTCCAGATTTGGCCCTGAATCAGAACCAGACCTTGTCCCTGAAGCTGGCCCAACACCCAGACCCTTTGCTCTTCCACCCCAGCTGTCAATACAGGTCATCAAAGGGCTTGGAGTAATTGAACATCAAGTAGTCCATGTAGTAAAAGTCATAGGTGCGCTGTCTCTGCAGGGGGGACAGCTGGGCAAAGTAGTGGTGGGCAATCCTTGTGGTTGTTCGTTCCTCATTTGAGTGCCTGTCTTTGAACCTGGGGAAAGTCAGATTCCGGGGAGCACCAATGAGGCGCAGGAAGAAGTTGGCATCTTCCTCCATGCTCTCAAACTTGCCCACAAAATCATAGTCAATGAGACAAGGGCTGCACAGTCTATTTACATGGTCCCAGTGAATGTCCATGCCCACTGGCCGGTGCACATCCAGCAGGTACTGGATGAACTCGGAGAATCTCACACCCGAGCCTGTCCTTAGAGCCTCTCGCGTGGCATTCACACGATACCTGGCAAGAATAGCCTTGCCAAAAACTGGGTGATAGTAGCTATTGGGGTGCTCAAATTTGTCTCGGAAAGCAGAGACCAGCCTCTCAAAGGGCTCCCGGATGAAGAGCATCTTGGTGTAAGTGTTAAGACGGTAAGAGATGCCCTGGCGGTCGAAGCCATCCAGCCTCTTCAGGGTGTTACTGTAGTGCACAGTGTTGTGCTGGATGTCCCTGGTGGAGGAGGCCAGCCCACTGAGGACCATGAGGACCCGCTTCCAGTTGGAGCAGCCAGCCTTCGGCACCTCACAGTAGAGGACTCGGTACTTGTCCTCCACAAAGATGCGGGACACGTGGTAGGGCGTGATGACCCTGCGACTGTTGCTCTTGTACTTGGTGCACGTATCCCGCATGATCTTCTTCCGCTCACGCTGCACCTGGTAGAGACGTTGCCAGTGACCCTCAGAGACTCCGGCCTCCTGGGGGCCCAGCTGAGCCAGAGTGACAGTGGAGCTGTTCAGAGCAATGACGATTGGCGTCTTCTTGATGAGAAGCCTCCTCCGGCGCTGCCGGGGCTGGACTCGGCCACCCTCCGGCCCAGGCTTTGCCTGGTCTCTCACCAGAACCACCAGGCTGTTCAGCTGTCGCTCCTGGCTCCGTGCCCCCGGACCTGGGGAGCCCTGGGGAGTGACCTTTGCCAAGGCTCCTGCTTTATGACCTGTCACTCTCCCATCCTGGCTACTACCTGGTGGACAGTCCTGGGGGAGAGGAAGAAGAGAAAAGAGGGGTTAAAAGGGCCACTGGGCACTAGTGACCAATAACAAAGCACCCTACAAGGACCAGCCTGCCTGCTAAGATGAGAAGTCACAAAGACCTCACGTTCATTACTTTACCCTTATTTATCTTTCAGAGCAGGAGGATAGAGCAGAGATAGCAGGTAGACTTTGCAGATGTCCCAGAACATCATGGCGGCCTCAGCCCACATCACTGAGCTACGTGTTTCTAGGGTAAAGAGTGCTAGACTTAGGGATAGAAGGCTTGGGTTCGAGAGCCTGATCCTTATTATCTGTGTGACTCTGGATGAGTCTCAGTTTCCTCCGCCAAAGAAGATAATGATAAACATACTACCTATTTCATGAAGTGGTTGTCAAGGAAATTTTGGAAAGCTTAAAGCAGAATGGGAATGGGAATGATTAATTTTAGGATCATAGATATTAAATCAATAACATACTTAAGAGATTATCTAGCTCAGGGTTGGGGAACCTGTGACCTCGAGGCCACATGTGGCCCTCTAGGTCCTCAAGTGTGGCCCTTTGACTGACTCCAAACTTTACAGAACAAATCCCCTTAATAAAAGGATTTGTTCTGTAAAACCTGGACTCAATCCAAAAGCCGCACCCAAGGACCTACAAGGCCACCTAGAAGGCCTTGAGGTTGCAGGTTCCCTACCCTTGATCTGGCCCAACCTGCTCATTCTACAGACGAGCCTGGCTCTTTCCTAACTTTCTAGTCTTCTTACATTAACCTTAGTCACCTTCACATACTCTGGTTTTACTGTTCATAAAAATTTTAAAAACAATAGCTAGCATTTATATAGCACTTTATAAATTTACATACCATATATATTTATATATATACTACATAAACTTAAAGCACTTTATAAATATTATCTCATTTTATCCTAACAACTACCGGGGAAGTAAGTACTATTGTTACTTCCATTTACTGAGGGGGAAAATAAGGTAGACGGAGTGACTTGTCCAGGGTCACACATCTAGTACGTGTCTGAGAATGGCTTTGAACTGAAGACTGTCATAATTCCAAGTCCAGTGCCCTATCCACTATGTCTCCCAGGTGTCTACTGAACACATCACTCCACTCTATCTCCAGAGCCCACGCCTTTTCAGTGACTTTTCCCAGTGCCCAGAATACTTACTTTCCTTACCTCCTGGCTTCCCTGCCTTCCTTCAGCACTCAGCTCAAGTCTCATGTCCAGCAGGAGACCTTTCTTGGTAACTTTACCCCTTCCTGCCCCACCCACCCCTTATTGCCTTTCCTCGAATAATACCTCCCATTTACTCTGTATATATCTTGTATGTACAAATTTTTTTGTATGTTGTTTCCTTCATTTGAATGTGAGCCTCTTGAGTGGCAACAACTGTGTATTTGCCCTTTTCCATATCTCTAGCCCTTCCTTAGCATAATTCCTGGCCCCAGTAAGTGCTAGCAGATTGCTTGATAGATTGAAGTGACCTTCCCAAGGTCACTATGTACATAACCTGTAGGTACACTATGTACCTAGCATCTGACTCAGAAGCAGAGTTGGGATCTGAATCTAGGCTTCTGAATGAAATTGATGCTCTTTCTGCTAAGCCAAATTAACATACTTCCTCAAGTCTGTTTCTCCTTTTGGGATCAGGGAGAAATGATAACTCTCATTTTACATAAGGGGAAACTGAAGCATGTAAAGGCAAATGACAATTTTGTATGGTTATCTGGATTATTTGGGCCAGGACTTGGATTAACATTTTACTTCTTGTCTCCGATGCTAATAAGTTTCTAAGTTAACTGGGGAAGACAGTGAGATGAATTTTTATGTGGGTAAGTGGGCTGGTTGAGGGGACCCTCCACCTGAGGCCCACAAGGGTCCCTGCCCAGGACCCTGTGGATGTCTGTATTAGAATGGGCTCTGCTAGCGGCTGCAATTATCAAGGGAGCCACTAGGTGGAGGAGTCTCACTAGATCCCAGTTCTTCTTACCTACTGCAGTTTCCTGGGGTTCTCCACCCACCTAAGATAGACAGCCTCTATTAGCCGGACCCAGAGCAGCTGTGCATGAGGAAAGGTGAAATTCATGGCTTAGAAAGGCCCTAGCTACTTTCCCTTGGCAGCAGCAAAACTTACGTTTCGGTGGTGCTGAGCATTATATTTCACTCCTGAAAAGAGAACAAAGAAAAGAACATGGTTATTAGGCCATCCTTACCTATGGGCCTTGCATGTGCACAAGGGTGCACAAGCACCGGCCACAAGCAAACAGGCTTCGTTTCTGCCCACGTCCAAGAAAGTCTGCTTAATAAATGGCTACAGCGACAGGGGGCCTGGCACCGAGCCAGCCACGGGTCTCCCCGTGCCAGGTAAAGTTGCCAGGCATACTCCCATAGTCTCTACTGCTTCCAAAGAGAAGAAAAACTGGGCCCATAATCAAGAGGGATCTAAGTGGCTATTTGTGCTAAATAACACTTTTGAGTGGCATTTTTCTTCCTGTCCTCAGATGGCATAAGGCATAATGGAAGACTACCAGTCCCGGAGTTTGAGCCCCAGCTCTGACAATTATTAGCTACACAACTCACTGAAGTGAGATCTCTGAGCCTCAGTTTACTCATCTGTACAATGAGGATAATAATCCAAATACTCCTTCCTTTTCAGGGTTGTTATGATGGGAAGTGCTTTGTAAAACCCAGAACACTGTAGATATCTAGGCTATTACTAATATTTATTAAGGGATGGGATCAGACTTCTGGTCATAACTCTTGATGCCCCACATAAGCAATTTTTATATTCACATGACTTAAGCCATTTGTATCTTACATGATTATTGACATTACCTCAAAAGACCACAAAGGCTTAAATGGTTTGCATCCTCTCCCAGTCCCACAATACAAACTATTCTCCTGTACTTACCCCCTCTGTAGCACAAGAAGGGACCTCAAAAATTCCAGATCTATGGCTGGATAGAACAGATCCACGAGAAGCAGCTGCCTTTCCCCTCTGTCCAACCTCACTTCCATAGTTCTTTTTTCCTGCTCATCTGGACCAGCCTCCTTGCACCTTCACCTTTCACTCCCACCCCACTGGGTTTATTAGAATTTCCAGTTTTGCTCTTTACCCTACTGGGCATACCCTCCCCACCTCCTCTTCCCTGCCCATCCAAACTCTAGGCATTCTTTAAGGTGCAGTTCAAGTCTGACCCCCTCCCTGACTACTTCAGTGCAGTCATTTCTCCCTCCTCTGACCTTCAGCCTTTATTATGTTTACCTTTTCATGTAAGCATGGCTGACTTGCTTTTCCAACTAAGCCAGGAGTTCCATGAGAGCAAGGACTGTCTGTATCCCCACAGGTGCCTTTAGCACAATAGGCCTCCAATAAAAGCTTCTTGACTGAGGGAGGGAAGGACTAAGCAGCTCCTGGGTTTCAGAGCCATTCTCCCTGCTCCCTTGCTGTGGTTTTTCTTTGGTGCTCGGGACACAAGAAGTGGCTTTATATACCCAGACTCCACCTTAGAGTCCGCTGGAACTAAAACTGAAATGCATGGGCATCTCCCACACATCCATATGTGGTCGGCTTTTGGAGGGGCACTCGGGTAGACAAGGATGAAGGGATGCTACTACATTAAAGAGAAGATTTATGGGAGCACAGAACATAGAGCTGGAAGAAGCCTTTGAGATCATCTCGTCCAATTCCCTTACATTACAAATGGGGAAACTAAGGCCCAGAGTGGGAAACTGACTTTCTCAAGATGACCCAGGAAATAAGTGATAGAATTGGAATTAAAACTCAAGTCTTCCAGCTCCAAATCTAGTATTGTTGCTGTTTTCCCATGATGCTATGCTGCAGTCTGGGAGGGAGACACTCATTTGCAAAAGTCAGATCTCCTGACTTGGTTCTATATAGGAATAATTTCTCAATCTCAGAATATGGCAAATGTACCCTCTATCATCAGCAGCATCATGAATAGCACCATCACTGTTTTTGGCATCACCATCAGTAGCAGCAGCACGGTCAACACCGTCATATTACCATGTCCATTATCACCATCTGTATCACGATCTATAGCATCAGCCCCTTTATCACTGTTATCATCCCTTGCAAGCTTGCTATTGTGGGCTCCTCATGCATAATGACTCCCATGCCTGTGGTGTGTCTTCTGGTAACAGCGTAATTACAGATGCCTTTAGCTAAAGCCCTTGTTTTACAGCTCTGATTGCGGCTAGAGTCATGGGCTCACTCCATCATATTTCCTTCTGGAGACTGCAGTTGTTAAATCATTTCTCCTAAGCAGTGTCACAGATCCAGAGATTTGCTTTGGCTGTCAATTTTGTCAACATGTAGAGATGACAATTTGCATATTTACATATTCATCCCAGAGCAAACTAGTTATACCGAATTGAGCCAGGCGTGGGGTTGAGAAATCTACTTTTTTGTGGAAAACTGAAACTTAACTTCCAAATGACCCAACTTTGTCACTTTTGAGTAACCTCTCTCCAGCTTCTCATTAATCAGACAAATGTCACCTCAATCCAATTCACCAAACATCTATTAGATACTTATCATATATAAGATACCAAGCTAGAACCTGGAGATATTAAGAGGAAAAAAAAACAGTCCACAAGGAGCTTACATTTTTGATGAAGGAGATGAAATGTACACATCTGAGTAAATGCAAAACATATGCAAAACAATTTCAAAAAGGGAGAGAACACTTACAATTGGAGAGATTAGGAGATGGAACCTGATCTGTGCCATCTGAAGGGAATTAGGGATTCTAGAAGGCAGAGATAAGAGAGTTCATTACAGACCTGGGGGACCACTTGCACATGGAATGTTAGAAATTAGGAACAGCTATCAGGTCAATTTGGCTGGAATGGAGAGTGAACAAAGGGGAGTGAAGTGAGACAAATGCACGCTCTGTCTGTGATGTCCCCGTATCAATCTGCACTGCTTAAATACGGTGAAGAAAGGCATCGTACAGGTGTTCTGATTTAGAAATCTCCCTTCTGAAAAGACTAAAGCCTTGGAGATCCGATCAAAGGAAACTTCCAAGGGGGATGCTTTGGCAGAATCAGAAAGAATTGGAGGAATGGAAAGATAGGTTATGGAAGAAAGAAAGTCATTGGCTGAGAGGCAAGAGACCCACATTTTTCATCTGGGCTTTATTTGTGATTTGTGTACAACCCCAAGTAAGACCCTTTATCTCTCCTAGCTCACTTATTTACAGAATAACTATCCCTGTTTCTTCTGATGATGCAGTTTTGGGGAAGAGCAGGGAGAGGAGGCCATATTTGAAACATTTGGTCTATAGAGGACACAAAAGCTTTACCACTTAGGATTTCAGGATCACACTCCTTGCTATTGCCAGGAAGTGAAGTTCATTTTCATGCGGTAACTCAGCTGGGTCATAATGGTTTGCAGAAGGGCTATTCACAATTGCTCCTTTGAGAAAGAAAACTCTTCCCTTGGGAAAAACCCAGTAAGGAATTTATCTGGAGCGTCAAATAACTGAATCTCACTTCTTTGAGACTCAGTGAGATAGTTTGCTGGGAAATGAGAGTCCATTGGTAAAAAAGGCAAGTGAGCTTAGGAACTGTGAGCCTTCTCATAAAGAATCCAAATGAAACTAAACAGAGTTAGATTAAAGCAGGTCAGAGGCACTATATCTGTCTTTGAGTAGAGACAACTCTTAGCACCATATCCAATATTCCAAGATACTTCCCCCAGAGGAAACTGCTTTTCTGTGAGTAATTTGGATAAATGTTACAATACCCAGATCCCCTGAGAGATAAAAGTTGTAATCTATGTGTATCCTGGGGTCAAGTCAATTGTGCTGGGTCTGTACAATGATTGCCTGGCTTTGGGGAATAGACTGATCTCAGGACTCACAGTGTGGATTGCCCTGTAGGTGGGGGTCGAGACTGGATGATTATATGGTTGTTGTACCAGTTTGTATGTCAGGACTCTGGAGAGAAACATGGGAAGAAGAGGAGATGATCCTTGGACAAAAGTCCCAGAGCATCAGTCAAGATTATCACCACCACAGAGCTCTGGTAATGGAGAGCCCCCAGGCTCCCCAAGGAAGGACAAAATGGCCCACAGCAGCAAAGTGGAGCAGGAGAAGGTCTCCATGCCAGTCAGCGTTGGATTGGACCTAGGAGTGGATGCTATGCTTCCAGCCTTGTCCAGAGAGGGAGCCCTGGTCTATCTCCAAAAACCAAGGACTCAACACCATTATCCCTATTTACATCATCATGATAATTACTACCATTACCCCCACTACTATTGAATCATCTCCATTATCACTGCTGCTATCAGCACTATCACTGCTATCACTCTCCTCACCACCACCACCACCTGACGTCAGTCATCACTGGGGTCACGTGACTATGACCACCATTATCACTATCAACATCATCAAAATCACTCTAGCCAGTCACCGGCACCACCACTTGTTCATCATTTCAGTTGTATTTCACCCTTCATGACCCCAGTTAGGGTTTTCTTGGCAAAGACACATTTCCTTCTACTTGTTCATCATTTCAGTTGTATTTGACTCTTCATGACCCCAGTTAGGGTTTTCTTGGCAAAGACACATTTCCTTCTCCAGTTCATTTTATAGATGAGGAAACTGAGGCAAAACAGGGTTAAGTGACATGCCCAGGATCAGACAGCTACTAAGTTTCTGAGACAAGATTTGAATTTAGGTCTTCTTGACTCCAGGCTTGGCACCGTGCCATCTAGCTGCCCCTCTATCACTACCAGCATTTATTACCACACCATTTCTCTCATCCTAGTAGGCCTCATACATGTTTCGCATGTGAGTGAGTCCTCAATCTCCTCAAAATGACACAGGGCAAAGGATTACTAATAACCAAACCTTACAGGAACTAATAACCAAAACCTTACTAATAACCAAACTTTACAGCCCTAAGCATAGTTTAAGAGAATGTAAATTATCTCTGCCCCAGTTCATTAAAGGGTTACATTCAGTCAGGTATATATTGAATGATCTACCATCTTTCTTCAACCTGGCAGGTCTGAACTAAGGACACGGAATCCTTTCCCCTTATTGACCTGAGGGTCAGGATCCATAGCTACCAGGAAATGAAAACATGCATGATTGAAACTTGTGTGAAGAATGGAAAAAGCAGGGAGGGTAACATGTCTACAGGAATCTTTTGTGTAAGCATGGGAGTCCCCTAGCCTCTCGACTTTTTCCTTCTTTCTTTTAAATGTTTTTTGAGGCAATCGGGGTCAAGTGACTTGCCTAGGGTCACACAGCTTGTTAGTATCTGAGGTTAGATGTGAACTAAGGTCCTCCTGACTCCAGAGCCAGTGCTCAATCCGCTGTACCCCCTGGCTGCTGCTCTCTGCCTTTCCAAATGCTATGCTTCTGGGGATGAGTTCAGGTCCTACCACCTTAAGGGAGCCATCTTTGATTGCTTTGTGCACCTCTATCTTGTTTCTCTAACTATTTCTTAAGTCTTCAAGGGAAAACAACTGTAATTACTCCTTTAATCCTCCTACACTTAACCTGGGGCACACCAAATGTCTACTGATTGGTGGTATTGGGAATCCTATTCAATTGGCCAAGAAATAAACCTGGAGCATTATTTAACATAATTGTTTCAGTCATTCACCAAACATTCAAATTTCTACTGTGTAGGAACATTGCTGAGAACACAGAGATAAATCTTGGGTTTAAAAAACCAACTGCATATGGATGGAGGTATGGCCAGGCCAAAAAAAAAAAATCCTATGTGTAAAATTTCTGGGAGGTTTAGAGACTGCAAACTCAGCAAAAATTAATGGTGATATAGCAGCCAAAAAAAAAAAAAGCATAGGCTGAATTATAAAAGGCATAGTGATCTCTAATCCAAGTCCAATCAACAAGTATTTATTAAGTATCTACTGTGTTCCAGGAACTGTTCTAGGTCCTGGAGATAAAATGACAAAAATGAATTTATATTCAACTGAGGGAAAACAACATGTGCACAGATAAGTAAATACAAAAGATCTTCAAAATAAATACAAAATACTTTGCAGGGGAAGAATAGTAATAACTTGGGAGATGAAGAAAAGTTCCTTGTAAGAGATGGCATTTGAGCTGAGCCTTAAAGGCAGGTAAGTATTCCAGGAGGTGTAGGTGAGGAGGAAGGGGGTTCCTGGCATGGAGAAAGCCCATACAAAGGCATGAAGGCAGGAGATGGAATGTCTTAGCATGGGGAAATTGTAAATAGGCCAGTCTGGCTGCAATGTCAAATGCATGAGGGGGAATAGGGTGAAATTAGTTCAGAAAAAAATAGGTTGGATGCAGATCATGAAGGATTCTAATTGCCCAAAAGAGGAGTTTGTATTTTGACCTAAAGGCAATAGGGAACCAGTGAAGCTTCTTGTACAGTGAATGACATGGATAGGTCTGTGCTTTAGGAATATATATTTATCAATTAAATGGAGGATGGATTGGAGAAGGGAGACACCGGAAACAGGGAGATCAATTAGTGGGCTCTTATAATGGTCTAAGAAAGAGGTAATGAGGTACTGAATTAGGATGGTTGCTGTTTGAATAGAGAGAAAGGAACAGATGTCAGCAATTTTATGGAGATAGAATTGACAAGACCTGGCAACTTAATGCAAATGGGAACGTGATAGTGCAAACTTGAGGATGACTATGAGGTTCCAAAGCTAGGTGGTGTCCATAATGGAATTAGGGAAAGCAGAAGGACAGATGGATTTTATGGACTTCTGTTTTGGACATACTGAGAGAGATGCCTGTGGCACATGCAGGCAACCGATGATGTGACTGGAGAGAGATGAAGGCTTGATATGTAGATGTGGCAATCATCTGCATGGAAGTGACACTCAGATCTCTGGCTGGACCAGATCTAGGGTATTGCATTAAGTTCAAGGTGCCACATTTTATGAAGAAAATTAACACGCAAGTGCAATTAGAAGAGAGTGGCAGTTTCTCTTGGAATGGTACCACGGAAAGCTCCCTGGAGGCTGGACTCGAGGGCCTGTGTGAACTTGGCTCCTCTTCACTAGGAAGTTCTGGACTAAGTCACAGCAGGTTGAGCCTTTGTGGGGAGAAAGGAATGACTGGGGAGAGGTGAGATATCCAGCCATGCAAGAAGCAGCCATGATCTAATGGCAGCAGCGTTCCCTCATAGGCACTCCCTGGATCCCTGGATCACCTGCATTTTCTTTCCCCACAGTTTGCTGGGTCTTCTCAATATAACTCGTTAAAAATCCACAAGGGAATTCTTTATTCCCACCCCGCCCCCTACACATTAAGAAATAAACAGCCATTTTCTCTTTTTGGACAGACTACATTAATAGCAAAACAGACTCACAAACAGGAGGAGATGAGTGTGTGCCAATGATAATAAATATGACATGAGTTATCGGGGCTGCCAAAGAGTATTTCATGTTCTGTAGTTTTCATCTATTGCTGTTTTTCTTCACCGTGTGTTATTTAAACGTTTCCTATTTATCAACAGGGAGGGGGGCTGCTGAGGGGTCTGTGATGCCTTTTAGATTTTAGGGATGCAAGCGAAGGCCCCATTTTCTCTATGCTGGGGTAGAGGTGGTGGGGAGAAGGCCTATAGAAGGACTTTAGAGATGAGTTTTACCTGAAGTAGGGAAATCATACTGTGCACTATAGCTGTTTGACATACATCAAGTGAGAGAAGGGGGAAGCCACTCTGGGATGACTTGGAATTTCAAAAAGAAAATCATTATGCTTTGGGAATACCTGGGCTTGTGGGGAGACATGGGGGCTCCATCTTAATAAATGCACACTCCACATGCTCCTCACTCACCTTCTGCACCTGAGTTCCACTTGGCCTAGGAATAAATGAGTTGCTGGAGGCAGGGTGGGGGAAGCAGTCTGAATTTCTGCATTGGCTTGAATTGAATTTTTGGCTGTGTCATGTGTTATAGGTAATTCCAGATTAAATTGGCCTGAAAAATCTATGTAACCAGTGCCCATTCATTGCCCTCTTGTCTATTTAAATCATCATTATTTTCCCCCTGGGTACAGAGGTAAATAATGATGACTTAAAGAGAGTGAGGAGTGATATGGTTCCTGAGAACTGCCCCTCCCTTTGGGAGTTCTATCTCTGTTGCCATTTCTCCATCTTTCTACCAACCAGATGTGTTGCAAGCTATGGCTGGAGGGGGTGGAGAGTCAGGGGATATGAGTGTGGACTCAAGATGGTCCAGAGACCTCAGGATAGGTCTGAGGACATGAAGAGTCTAGTATATAGGTGGACCAGATTGTTCATTTTTCTTTTTACTCTCTGCCCTTGAGATTCAAACCCTTCCCTTTTTAGCCCACCATTCAGGTGGTGGCCAGGAGCAGAGAGAGGAGCAGACACTAGCCAGGGGCCATACAGACACTGATGCTGTCACTGTGGTGCCCCAAATTCTCTGACACTCATACCTGTGTGACTTCGAGCAGGTTGCTTCATCTTCTTGGCCCTGTTTCCTTATCTGTACTAGATAACCTCAGAGGGCTTTTCCAGCTCTACATCTATGATCCCAAGACTCTAGACGCTTTAGCCAAGACCAGTGACAGGGATTCCTGATTTTCCATGTTGCATTAGGCTGCCAGGGACTAGAGTGACATGGCAAGGATGGAGTCAGAGTAGGAATGGATTAGCAGCTGCCATGAAATCTCAGCAGTTGGTGGGAAGGCTGCAAGACCATCTACCTTCAGACCTTCCATGCCCTGCCCCCTTTCTTCCTGACTTAAATAATGAGCCTGAAGCAGGTCCCAGAAACACAAGTTTTTGCCCTGACCTTGCCCAAGACTTTTGAGGGTGTGGGATGAGTAAAAGCTTGGAGGTTTGGGGTATCTATGTACACCAGGAGAGCACTGAAGTTCTTATGGATTTGCTATGCTTAATAAACCACATAGCTTTACAAAGTAGATTGTATAATAATATAATCATATCAGATTGTGATTGAGAAAGGGATATCCCACAGAAGCAGTCTTGTGTTCTAGTCACAAAGACTGTTTTATAGTTTTTCGGAAGTTCAGAACAATATTGCATTTACGTACTTCTGGAATTTAGAACCTAAGCAGTGAAGGCTTCTTTCCTGGTTAATTAATTCATTAGTGTGGTACCCTGTCTCCTGAGCCTAGTATACAGCACCTCAAGTGTCACTGGGAAAACCTACTTGTACCCAACTGTCCAACTTGGAAAAGGTTAATGTGCCTCTCTGAGACATTGTCTTCTTTCCAGGGAGGGATATCAGCAGTAATCCTGCCAATAGGCATGTTCCAAGATCCTGTCCTGGTGACCCAGCTCTGGTAGGGTGCAGAGCAGTCTGGGGGCACTAGGCAGCACTGCTCTCAGGCTAGGCTGGGGGCTAAGGAGAGCTCTGAGCTTCCCTAAGAACAAGACTGGAGGTAGAAACAACTCAGAGATGCTCTGGGATTGGGTAGGGTGAGAAAGCAGAAAGCGGTCTGAACATGTTAGAAGGAAAGGAATAGGAAGAGAAGAAAAGAGAAGGGGAAGATAAAGAAAGGAATACAAAAGGAAAGTAAAGAAGAGGAGGAAGGGACAGGATGATATAGAACAAACAGGAAGGGAACACACGACTTCTTCCCACATCAGTAGAGTACATCACTGTCCTTCAGGCCCCAATATGTTTCACGCTCTGCCAGCTGTTAGGCCACATTATCTCTCAGACCACACTGTCCGTCAGACCCCCAACAGCCTTTAGACCATAAGTGACTTTGCAGACTCTGCACAGCTCTTGGACTTTGTATGTAAAGTCAGGGTTTTCTCAAAATGTTTTTGGAAAGGATGCTGCCTCCTTTTGACCACTCCACTCTTCAGAGCTCACCCTCAGGGCATGCTAGCCTTCCTACCACATCTCTCTTCCTTTCCTGTTATCTCTGTTTCTCAGTCCCTCAGCTCTCACCCTGAGTTGACCCAAGTGGCCATGACTGCTTTGTGTGTGTATCCCACTCTCATGGAGCTCAGCAATGCAGGTGGCCTTATGGGTATGGTGGCTGAGAATGGTTTAAGTCTTTCTAAGTCTGGAATATTTGGTTTTATCAGCTCGAGTTTACACTTGAGAATTACCTCATCGTTGTCTGGGGCAATGGCATCCCTCTCCCAGCCCAGTGGCTGCTTCTACATCAACCCTCACGCAGCAGGGTCACTGTGGCTGCCAGAGTCCCAAGGGTCCAACCCCTGCCCCTCCGAGTAGCCAGCAAGTCACAGCACTCTCTCCACCCACCCAGGGGAAAGCAGCATCAGGCTGGAGAGAGGAAGTCCAGAACGCTTGTGAGGGGGAGCTCGGAGAACACAGAAGAGGGAGCTCTGGGAAAGTCCCAGGCAGAATGCAGCAGTTGGTCTGTCAGCCGAGTTTACACTCATCCCTGGTGTCTCCTCCGAGCTGTTTGGGCGTCCTCATTAGAGAGTGACATTTCCTGCACCTCATTTACATTCCCTAAGAACTGCACCCCAAGCAGGAGCCAGCTCCAAGCCACAGATCCGGCTTCTTCCTGGCCCCATCCCTGGGAATACCTTAATTAGCATCATTAGCTTTCAGGCACTGTCAGCAGTTACTTGCAATTTCTACTTAACACCTTTCAATTATTCTCTATTGTCACATTTAGCATTTGCATAAAGCAGACTTTGCCAGCTGACTTTGACAAGGACGGTACACTCGGTACACTCACTCACAGTCAGCAGGAGGGGAAATGAAGGTCCAGTCCAGCCTATGGATATGAGAGTTTGAGAGAAAAGACTGGGGGCCAGAGGACTGGGGGGACCAAGGCCACATACAGCCAGCCTGGAGAGAGTGCAGAGACAAATCCAATTCCACAAGCAGAACTCAAGGATCCAGCTGAACCATAAGGTTTCCTTCTTATTGTTTAGCCGCATCCAATTCTTTGTGATCTTTGTGATTTTCTGATCAAAGATACTGGAGCAGTTTGGCATTTCCTTCTCCAGATCATTTTATAGATGAGGAAAATGAGGCAAAGAGGGCTATGTGACTTGCCCAAGATCACACAGCTAGTAAGTGTCTGAGGCTGGATCTGAACTTGAGAGGATGAAGTCTTCCTGACTCCAGGCCTGGCATTCTATTAATTGAACTACCTAGCTGCCCAAGGTTTCCTTAGTGGCTTAACTGTAGCTTCTTCAGCATGACAGTCACTCCATGCCCTTTTGTAGATCCCCAGATTGGAATGCTCTCCCTCCTCACCTGTACTTCCTGGAATCCCTAGTGGCCTTCAAGGCTCAGCTCAGGCTCACTTCCTTCACGAGGACTTTCCTGATCCCCTCAGGTAATTATCAGCATTTTGTATTTCCTTTATATTTATTTACTTAGATCGATCCTGTTTATCTAGATTGCAAGCTCCTTGAAGGCATGGACTGTTTTCATTTTCGTTTTCACTGGGGAGATTCCTTGAGGATGCCAGGTCAAGAGGAAGATTTAAGAGGACACCCCCATGGGGTGGGGAAAAAGCCATCAGCAAGGAGCCCACAGACCTTGGTTCTAGTTTTTGCCCTTCTACTAATATGCATAGAGAATTCAGGCAAACTCGAGTTCCAAAAAGCAAAAGGGGGTGGGGTAAGTGTAATGGATAGAGATTTGGACCTGGAGACAGAAAGTTCTGAGTTCAAAACCCACCTCAGATAATAACTTGCTATGTGACCCTGGGTACTTAAACTCTCTCTGCCTCAGTGTCCTCATTTGTAAAAGGAGGAGGTTGGTGACCTCTTAAGGTCTCTTCCAACTCTGGGTTAATGTTCAGATTTTCTACTTCCTTTGAATAAGGAGCTGGGGTCACTCTCTTCCACCTTAGAATTCAGGAGGAACTGAAGGTGCCAGAAACATAGGAGCCTATGGAAGGGCACATGAAATCAAAGGGGGCTCTAGGGAAAGGAGAAAGAAGTTTTCTTGAGCACTTTGACCTCTACATTCTCACTGACTTTCCTTAGTTGCTCATGCCCTTTCTTCCCAAATCATCTAGTATCTTTTTCATGTAAAGAACTGGACTTGGAGTGAATGAGAACTGAGTTCAAATTTGACCTCAGACACTTAAACCTGCTATGTGATTCTGAGTATGTCGCTTAATCACTGTCTTAGTTTATTCTGTTAAATAAGGTTGTACTTCCAAAGCCTTTTCTAGCTCTAAATATATGAATATACTATATATATATGTATAATACTCTCACATACATACATATATATAAATATACATACATTATATGAACTTTCAGAATTCAGAACCTGAGCCAGTAAGGGCTTCTTCCCTGCCCTCCATCACTGGTTAATCAATTCATTAATGTGGTACCCTGTTTCTTTTTTTTTTTTTTAAGTTTCAGTGGTCTTTCTTTTTATTTTTTTATTTTTCTCTTTTTCTATTTTTTTTATATATACATATATTTGAATATTTGATTTTAAAACTTTCAATTCCAGATTCATTCCCTTCCCCCCTGCCACCCACCCCCACTGGGGAGACAAGCAGTTCAGTATAGGTTGTACATGTGCAGCTAATGCAAAACAATAACATAGTAGATGTATTGTAAAAGACTGACTATATTTCCCTCCCTCCTATCCCACCTCCCACTTGTTCTATTCTCTACTTTGATCCTGTCCCTTTTCAAAAGTGGGTGCTTCCAACTTTCCTCCCCCCCAGCCTGCCCTCCCTTCCATCATCCCCCCTCACATCCCCTTCCCCCCCTATTCTCCTGGAGGGTGAGATCCCCTATTTAGTGTGTATTTCCCTCCCTCCTCAAGCCAGATTCAATAGGAGTAAGGTTGACCCATTCCCTTTTGCCTTCCTATTCTTCCCCTCCATTGTAACCATTTTCCCTTGCCTCTTCTGTATGAGATAGATGGTCGTTCAGTGGAATACAGGACTTTCAAGCATTCTTGCTGAAAAAACCAGAGTTGAATAGAAAATTTGACATTCAGATACAAGAAGCAAGAGAAGCATGAGAAGATAAACAGGGAAAAGAAATCATAAGGAACTTATAAAAGTTGAACTTTTTTTTTTTGAAGCAATCGGGGAGCCACCTGGCCAAAGTTGAATTATTAACATTCCTACATGGAAAAACAATAATTGTAACTTATGAAACTTTTCTCAGTAGTTGAAGGGATTAGAAATATGTGTATGTATATATATATATGTCTTTATATGAGGGTATGCGGGCATATGAATACATATATGAATGTGTGTATATACATTTACAGGTATACATAGATAGAGGGCACGGGACCAATTTAACAGGAAGGGATGATACTTAAAAGGTGAAATTAAGAGATGAGAGGAATATAATGAGAGGAGATGGGGTGGTACCCTGTTTCTTGAGCCTGGTCTGCAGCTTCTCAAGTGTCACCTGGGAAAACCTACCTGCATATGCATATGTACACACGTTACACACACAAACATTTTCTTCTCCTATAGAATGTGAGCTCCTTGCAGACCAAAACCATTTAATATAGTACTTGGTATGTAGTAGGAATTTAATATATATATGCTTGATTGGTCAATCCTTACAAAAACCTGGGGATCCTAACCACTCACAAAGTTCATGCCATATATCCAGTATTGCACCAAATCTGAGGCATGTATAGAGATGAACAAGACAGTGCTCTTACCTTTGGGAGCTCAGAGTTTGTTAGGGGAGATAGGACTCACAGAGGAAAAATGAACTCAAGACCAGGTAGTGTGCTGTAATAGGTAATGGGTTGTTTGTCATAGATGGTAAGAGAAGGGAGAGATGGATGTGGGCTGGGATAGCCAGGGGAGGTTCATAGAAGAAGTTAAGCTGGACCCTGAGGGGCAGGTTACTTCTGTACTGCTTGAGATTGGGGGAGGGGGATATTCCAGGACAATCTGCCTGGATCTCCTTGGTTCACACAAGCAGTTTAGACTTCAAGTCAAATGATTACTAACCTCTTTCTGCTCCTCACCATGTTCCCAGCTCTGTGCTTGGCTATGCTGTGGGGGAGATAAGTATTTTAAGGACTGTTGCCTGGAAGAAGGCTTAGACTTTGTTTGGCTTGGTCCCAGAAAGCACAACTAGGCACAGTGGGTGGTTTGCTTGCTGGAAAATGACGCTCTTGCCTCTTTTGCTCTGACTCAAAACTTTGGAAGGATCTCGGGATTTTTTTTTTTTTTTGCTTTTTGGAAGGGGGAAGGCAGGGCAATTGGGGTTAAGTGACTTGCCCAAGGTCACGTTAAGTGTCTGAGGCCATATTTGAACTCAGGTCCTCCTGACTCCAGGGCCAGTGCTCTATTCACTGCACCCCCTAGCCCCGCCCCCCCCATCTCAGTAATTTTTAACCCTGAGCTATGTATAGTCAGCTAAGACAAAGGACTCAGCCCAAGACACAGGTTAAAGAAGATTTTCATAATTTAGGGGACTGTACCTGGCTTTTGTTAGCTTCATGTAAGTGTTGTTTCCTCTTTCATCTTCAAAAAGAACCAATGATGTTCACAGGGTCTTGACTTGTGACTGCATTGGATTTGAGTGAGGCAGAGTGTGTAAAGTCATCAACTTCACTCTCTCTTCCAGAGTCATGGAATTCAGTGGCAAGATAAAAGTCAGGACAATGGGCAATGGTCTGGGATGCAGTGGATGACCTTGGCGTCTTGGATGTGTGACCATGCTCTAAGTGTTCCTCAGTGCCTGCGTCAGCTTTCTCCATGTCTATGGGAACAAACTGTTCTGGCATGCCCATTCCACCAGGGGAAGTCTTCACATGCTTGGGGTAGACATCTCCCTAACTTACCCACAGGTTTGAGGCCTCTTGGCTACCCTCAACATCTGCCAAGACAATTTTACTAGGGTGTGTCCACTGCACATGCTACAACTTCTTGGAGCCACAGATGGCAGCTGGTTGAAGAGTGGACACCAAATTTGGGGTGAGTAGTCCTGAAAAGGGCTCAGCAAACCTTCACACCAGAGGCATTGGTCTTCCCTGAACATTGTTATGACTAGACAGCTGTCATCTGCCCTGATGGGGAAAAGTTTTTGATCACAATACTCTAACAGGGGCAGCTAGGTGGCACAGTGAATAGAACACTGGCCCTGGAGTCAGGAGGACCTGAGTTCAAATCTGGCCTCAGATACTTAACATAAAACTAGCCATGTGACCTTGGGCAAGTCACTTAACCCCAATTGTTCTTCCCTCCCCCCTCCAAAAAGCAAAAAAAAAAAAAAAAGAAAAAAGAAAAAGACATAATACTCTAACAGATTACAGCTTAGAAGGGCCTAAAGAGATGCATCCCACAAATTTCTAGACAGTGGGGAGTAACACCAACCAGAAGCTATGTCACCATGAAACTACTAAAGGCTAGTGGAGAAACGCCCAGCTGACACTATGTGCCCAGTAGCCAGTCATCATGAGAGCAGCAGAAAAAACGTCCCCAGTAGAGATGTTACTCCCAGTGCTCTCCTGAGAGTGGCATGGGCAGCACAGTAGATAAGAGTGCTAAAACTGCAGTCAGTAAGAACTGAGTCTAAATCCATGCTCAGATACTTACTAGCTTTATGACCCAGGGCAAATCACTACTTCTTTTTTTTTTTTTAAGCAATCGGGGTTAAGTAACTTGCTCAAGGTTACACAGCCAGCCAGTTATTTCTGGGTGTGGTGCTAAGTATCTGAGCCCAGATTCGATCCCCAGGTCATCCCGACACTGAAGCCGGTGCTCTTACTCACTGAGCCACCTGGCCGCCCCGCAAATCACTACTTCTGTCTGCCTCAGTTTCCTCATCCTGGGGGATGAGGAAATGAGGACCATACCTATCTCACAGGGTTGTTTTGGAGAGAAAATGAGATAATATTTGTGAAGTGCTTTGTAAGTCTTACGGCATCAGAGAAATGCTAGCTGCATCACAGAAATTCTAGCTGCATCACTGGAAGAGAACAGTGCTCCTGTATCCCTGGAGGCATGAAACTCACCTCTAGATGTGTGCCATGGGACCACATGCATTGTCTCCCTGTGTAGCCCTCATGTATAATACCTATGCGTACCCACTCCGTCCACCAAGGGTAAGTGTGTTTGTGGGAATGTATGCTCCAGGCTTAGGGGGGAGAATATTCTAATATTGCTTTTCCTCTTATGCTACCTAATTGCCTTGGCTTTGAACTATGTCTCCTGACTAGCCAGAAAAGAAAAACGAACATCTGGAGTTAGGGGATCATGAGCTATGGTTTTGGGTAGGTGAGAACTCACAGAGCACTTTGAATACTGGGGTCAGTATCCTGGGGACCCCACACTGAGAGAAGGTGCCCCTGTTAGTTAGAGTTAGTTAGAGTTCTCCAGACGTGGAACGGGTTCTATCAGGAGGAAGTGGGTTTACCATTCAAAGATTTTCAACTAGAGCCTCGCTCACTATTTATCCACAATGTTGTGGAGGGATTTCTACAAAATGTAGCTTGAATTAAATGGTCTTGCAAGTTCCTTCCCTGTGATTCTGTGACATGGGCCCTTGCTCTCTTGGAGCTCACAGTCTATTTGGGGAAACCAGACTTGCACATATAGAACACCTAGAGATCTGGAGAGTAGTCATTGAGTATAAAAGCAGAGCCCTGCCATATCCCCTAGATTCCCTGCATTCTTGGTTTCTGGGGTTGTCTTCCTGGTACCTGCCTGCCTGCTTGATGGAACTCCCTGGCCTCTTTCCTCAATCTCCCCACAGTCTTTCTGAAACCTTGTAGAGTTCTTCCCATTGATCCTCTGGTCTCTTCTCTGCCCCTCCTCAGCTATGCCTTGCCATCTCTCTGAGACTGTCTAGGAACAGTTTGAGGTTTTTGAGGCCAGGTTCTGGGCCCCTGGGGTTGTGTGCATGGACAGACTTAGGAGGTAGGGATCTTTTTTGATGAAGGTGAGCTGGTGCATGGAGCTGTACCCAAAAGAATAAATAAATTCCTTAAGCTCAGGGGCTTCTTCCCCTTTGTATCCCACAGTGTCTTGCTAATAGAGCTAGGTCTTAAGTGCCTGTTGAATAAATGGAAGGAACATTTTTCTTTAGGCCCATACACTTTTGATGGATGGATTGAGGAAAGTGGCCAGCTTCAAATGTAGGGATTCTCCTGAAATGGACAGTGAGGTAGGATTTCTACTGAGGGACACATAAGGGAAATGTTTGCTCTGTGAGTAGCTAAGACACTGATCTGTAGATGAAGATACAAGGATCAATCCTGAATTCAAGTTGAAAGGGACCTTAGAGGCCTCATCTAATCCAACTGCTTTATTTTACAGATGAAGACAGAGAGGATCAGAGAGGTTTAGTTACTTGCCTAAAGTCACACAGGTAGGAGGGGAAGAAATGGTGTTCAGATACAGACCTTCCAACTCCAGACCAGGGCACTCTGCATTGGAGCACGTTACTTTTCCTTCTGGTGTCAGTTCCAAAATATAACTCTGGCCCTCACCTTCTGACCTCGATAATAACATCTTATACACATTAGCTCATCTGATTTGGTGAGGCAGGCAAGGCAAACACTATCATTTTCCTTTTCCAGAAGAGGAAACTGAGGCTCAGAGAGAGGAATGTCCAAAGTCACAAGGAAGATAGTGGCAAAGCCAAAATTAAAATGCAGATTTTCAGATTCTCAAGTCTGGGGCCATTCTGTTCTCCATACCCTTTTCTTTCATGGTAGATTGTTGACTCCTAACCATAATCTAATACTGACCCAGTGCCCCCAAAATCCCAAATGCCACATATCCAAAGAAGAGGAAGCGAGGATGCTTTGGGAGCATGTTCCTGCCTGGCAAAATTGCAACCCCACACTGAGAGGAAAGGGGTTAGAATGGGCACCCAGATCCCAGCACAGCATATAGTGGAGAGAGAGTACTGGCTTTTGAGTCAGAGGACCTAGGTTCAAATCCCACCTCTGACACTACTTCTGTTTCCTTGGGAGAATCACTTCATGGGCCTCAGTTTCCTCATCTGTAAATGGAGGAGGTTAGACTGGCTGGCCTTTGAGATCCCTCTTAGCTCTAAACCCATGACCTGTGATCTAGGACCATGTAAATATTCATGGGCTCAGGAAAGAGAACGGTGTTAGGAAGTTGACATCCCTCCTCCATCCCCCATAAGGACATTAGGAATTGGAAGGGACTCAAACACCTTCTGGAGGTCTGTCCCTCTCCAAGAAGAGCTTCCTGCTGTGCTGTTCCCCCTGACCAGGGGAATGAGTTGGTGAAGAGATATGCCTATCCACTAGAGAAGAGGAAGAAACCCAGGCTGACCTCTTGTTGGTCATAGCTGACAGCCCCACGGTGGCTGCTTACAGACTGCACTGCGCTCCACATCAATGAGTCATGGCCCAGATTTGGGGCTGTTTGCTAATTTATTTAGATTAGATGCGAAACTGAAGCTTAAACACGCTGTCATCTTCAGACACACTCAGGCAATTAGAGACTGGCTCATATTAGGGACTTATAATTCAAACGGAAGAATCTCATTAAATTCTCAATTGTGTTTATAGGAAAATTCATCTTATTAAATTCTCTGGTCAGGCCTCATAATAGCACCTCGAAAACATGCCTTTGTTTCCCCTGTCCTTACTCACTTGAGCTGTCTGAGCAGATTGGAAGAGTCAACCAACACATTACCACCTCTTGGTAGGTGTGGATATGCCAACCCCATGAGGCCAAAGGTAGGAAGGACCCAGAGTTCCTCCTATCAGAGCCATCAGGGCCTCGTGGAGACTGTAGAGAGCTGAGGAGATGACGGCTCTTTTGGTCGGAGAGGAGAGAGCTGGACTCTGAGTCTTCTCCCCAAGGGACAATGCCTCCTCCATTCATGCATGAAGACTTCCGACCAGCTCTGTAAGTTCTCACCATTCCCCCCAGTCCTGCTGGTGGACTTCCAGGGAGCCGCCCTCCCCAACTCATGCACAGCTGAGTCTGACCAACTGTGTGCATTTTCACTGCTGATCCCAACCCGGTAACTTGATTTCTGGAAACAGTGAGTACTCTGCTCCTGCAGGGTGGTATCTGAGTGACTACATGTGTTCTCCCCACTTGCTGCAGATCTGCAGTTTGGCTTTGAGGGAGAGAATTTCCCCAACTCCTGCTTGGAGGTCTCAGGATGGAGGGGTCCAGTTTCACCACTTCCCCCAGTCTTGGTACTCAGCTTTGTGGGAATGGATTTCTCTTGTTCAATTATTAAGGCGTCTGACTGACTTACAGTCTCACTATTAACCCTACTTTTTATGCTTGACTTGTGAGGATTGAGTTTCCTCTGCTCATATGGGAGGCTATTTGACTGGTTCTGTGAGGTCTCACCTCCCGAGGTAGGCTTGAGGCTTTGTTTCTGGGGACAGAGTCTCCATTGATCATAGATGGTACTGTCTGGGTGACTGTGTCTGTGCTCACTGTTAGCTCTGATGACTGGCTTCTGGGGACAGGGTTTCCACTGATTGTACATTGTTGTATCTGGCTGGAGGTATGCATTCTCAACACTCATAGCTCTCTTGTTTAGCTTTTGAGGAATAAATTTTCTCCTCTCATGCAAAGAGCCATCTGACCAACTGTGTGTATTGTCACTGCCTGCCCTAGGCCTGCCTCTCTGTTTTCGGGAGGAGTGTCTCCCCCGTTTGGGCACGGAGATTTCTGACTGGCTTTGTGTGTTCTCTTCCCTCAATCCAAGCCTTCTGTTTGGCTTCCGGGAACCACGTCTCCTTTGCTCATGTGTGAGGGTGGTGGTTAGTTGACTGTGTATTTTTTCATTGCTTGCCCCATCTCGGGTATTTGACTTGTGGGAACAGCATCTCCCCATCTTACGCATAACAGGGTCTGACTGGCTACGGGAGTACTCCCTGTTGGCCTTTGGCTTACCACTCCATTTCTGAGAAGAGGAATTCCTCATCTCCTGACCAATGACATCTGGTTGGATGCGGGTGTTGCCGCCGCTCACTCTAGCCCTGCTTCTCGGTTTTCGGGAAGAACGTTTCTCTTGTTCTTGCACAAGGACTCCGTCCAACCAGCCGTGCATTTTCTCACTTCCGATCTTAGTCCTGCTACTTTGCTTTTGGGGATGGGGCTTTTTTGGTTCCTGCATGAGGCTATCAGACCAGCTGTGGGTATTCTCACTGCTGGCCCTAGTCCTGGCACTCCGCTTATGGGAATAGCCTCTCCCCCATTCCTGCTGGGGTGTGAATGACCTACTGTGGGTATTCTCATGACTTCCCTCAGCCCTGCTTCTCTGTTTATGGGAATGTCTCCCCCGTTCCTGCCTAGTCATGCTGGACCAGCTCTGGGTGTTCACATTACCTGCCCTAATGTTTCTGCTACCCTGCTTCCAGTGGTGAGACATCTCCCATTCTTTCATAGCAACCTCTGTTTGGGGTTGCCTGTTTTCACTGCGGGCCCCATCTCTGTTGCTCGATTTCTGAGGACGGCCTCTCCCCCGTTCTTTTGTGGGGATGCCTAATTGGGTCTGCAAGTTCTCACCACTGCCTCCAGATCTGCTGCTGAATTTCTGGGAACAGCACTTGCTGCTTTCCTTTATGGGAACATTTGGCCAAAAATGTGTGTTCTCATTGCTAGTGGCAGGCCTGTTCCTCCGTTTCTGTGAGCGTCTTCCTCGTTCTTTTATGGGGGGTTCCAGGCAGATGTTCTCCCCACTGGTCCCGACCCTTGCTCTCTGCTTCCGGGAACATTTCTCCCAGTCTCGCAAAGAGGAGAAAGACTGACTGTTGGGGTTCTCCCTGCTGATCCCAGTCCGGCTGCTCTGTTTCTGAGAAGCACGTTTTCCCCGTTCCTTCACAGGGGTATAGAGCGGGCTAAGAGTATTTTCCTTGCTGCTCCTGGTTCTGCCATTGCGTTTGTGGGGACCACACCTTCCCAGCTCCTGCACAACAGCCTCTGACCTCTGGATGTTCTCACTGCTGGCCCCTGTTCGACTGCTTCTCTTTCTCAGATGGTGTCTCCCTCGTTCTGGCAGAGCAGGGTCATTTGGTTGGATGCGTATATTCTCACTACTGGCCCCAGCCCTGCCACTGCGTTTGCGGGTACAGCGCCTTCTCTGTGCCAGCAAAGCAGGGTCCAACTGGCTGGAGCGGAGGTTCTCACTGCTGACCCTTGTCCTGCTACGCTGCTTCTGGGGATTTCTCCTTCCCCGTTCTTGTACAACAGCATCTAGTTGGTGGTGGGTATTCTCAGTGTTGGCCTCAAACTTGCCACTCCTCTTACGGGAGGAGCATTTCCCTCTGTCCTTCAAGAAACTGTCTGAGCGACTACGTATGTTCTCATTTCGTATCCCAGCCCCACCACTTCGTTTCCGAGGCCTGTATCTCCCCCTCTCCAGAAGAGCAGTGTCTAGACTGAGGTTGTTTTCACTACTACTCCCAGCCCTGACATTTCGCTTTCGGGAACAGCGAGTTTCCCACATGTTCATGGAGGTGTCTGACTTTCTGTGGGTGGTCTCACTGCTGTCCTCATAGTTTCACATGCTTAATCTGGACAGACCTGTAATGTTAGCCTTCATCTTAATTCAAATGTGACATTTTCCAGTTGTGACCTTATAAGATTTATGGCCTGACCATCCACACTTTGTCATTTAATGGATCCCAATAATCCTTTGCTGTGTTAAGATGTTTAGAAGGGGAGGACAGCTGAGAAACCCCCAAGGCTTCGATGGATTCTGCAGGAAGTCAGAGAAACAATGAGCTTTCCAAAACACCTATTGTCATCTAGTGTCATAGAAACGTAGAATCATAAAACAATGGAATGTCTGAGCTGGAGAGGGACCTCAGAGACCACAGAGGCCCAGAGGGTGGAGGTCGCTTGCCCATGACCACAGCACTCATCAGTGATGGAGCTAAGACTCAAACTGAAGTGTCCTGACTCTTAGTCCAAAGACCTTGCCATGACCCCGTGTGCTGCCAGCCATTCTTCCAGGCAGCTCCCTCCAGAAGCCAGAGGCATTCCACTCTTGCTAGTTTTTGAGTAAGTCTTGAATAAGACTGACTCTGTCTCTTGGTTCTGCGGGCCTCTTGGCACCAAAACTTGATGAAACAGAAGCTGTATATACTGGTCCAGGTCAGTCCTGGGATTCTCATGGGTAGAGGCCTTGCTACTTGCTGTGTCCCAGCTCAAGGATCCACAAAGATCTCAACAGCCAGGCCAC
Organism: Petaurus breviceps papuanus; assembly: GCF_028583685.1. Taxonomy (NCBI): domain Eukaryota; kingdom Metazoa; phylum Chordata; class Mammalia; order Diprotodontia; family Petauridae; genus Petaurus; species Petaurus breviceps. Next base: position 19,999,997 of record NW_027185754.1, on the reverse strand, counting down.
TCAAGCCTCTATGTTTATAATTCTGGCAAATGCTTAATTACTGGTGCCTAATTAATGCTTAATTCTCTCTGCCTTGCTGAGGCATAGAGCCATAGAAAAAGAGGGAGGGTCCTTGGGCAGGAGGTTGAATTTCTCCCAATGACTTTGCTTGTTCTTTGGTACTGTGAGCTGACAATTGGCGCTGGGGAGGTGGCCTTGTATGGATAGGCATCATTTATGGGCTGGAGGACCCTAGATCCTAGAATACACCAGGTATATGGCACAGGGAATGACAGGTTGGCAGGGTCAAGGTTATCTCCCAGTGATACTGTCTTGAAGACTCATTCCCACACCATGATGGCTGGAGCATGCTTTTGTGACACATTAGGAATGCCATAGAGGAATTTCTAGTGCTATCACTCAAGGCCAGAGGAGACTGTTTTCAGTTAGCTCTGTGCTCCTATGGGAGTCTCTAGGTTAGCCTAATGGTTTTAACATACAAGGTGAGGTTGCGGGGTGGGGGGGGGCACGAGATTTGAACAAGTCTAGTTAGCTTTACACAAAGAACCTCTAGGCCCTAGGGATAGACTCATCCCTACTCCTCAACTCAGTTTGAGTCTTAACCCCAGGCTAACGCTGAGTCCTAACCTCAACCTGAACTACAATCTGAGTATTGACTAATGGAGGCCCTAATGGAGGCCTAACCCTGCCAACTGTCTTACAAATATATGTGTCCCATGGGGGCCTGATAATATGGCTATCTCAGTACAGCCCATGCCTATTATGGGAAGCCACAGCTTTGAATCTGCTTCCTGCTGAGGGGTTGGGAGGTAGAGTCTAGAAGAGTGCAATTGTGTGATGGGTACCGCCAACAGAGGGCAAGTTATTTAGTTCAGATGGTAGGTGCCCAAGTAGAGGCCATATGAACCTCCCCTCAATGACAGACAAGTTCTGCGCCAAGGACAGAGGAGGTTTTGTTCATTTTTGAGGAACTTCCATTGGCTTGGCTTATTTTTACAATAATTTAAAATCTTTAGACCATCCTCTCTGGGATTGGTTCAGTGGGATCTGGTTCTTGAGCCTGGTCTCCCCAAGGGAGAGGGGTGGAGGTAGAGGTAATTGAGGGCTTGGAGGGGGTGGACACTGGCACCTTCCCATTTCAGGGCCAATCCCTCCTGACTGTGGGGAATCATTCGTGTGTGTGTGTGTGTGTGTGTGTGTGTGTGTGTGTGTGTGTGTGTG
>NW_027185754.1:19933746-19998766 GCF_028583685.1 Petaurus breviceps papuanus | reverse complement strand
TGTGTGTGTGTGTGTGTGTGTGTGTGTGTGTGTGTGTGTGTGTGTGTAGCAAGTCTCTCACCTCAGTAATTAGCAACAATGATTCCAATGGATTTTGTTTCTCAGTAGTGTGGCCTTTGAGACTGGCCTGGCTGAATATGTCCTCTGACTTCTATGTGTGATCAACTGCCCTGTTCAACCAGTTGGCTATTGGTCTGGGCAGTCAGTTGGTGGTCTGGTCTACTATCAACCTATTAGTCAATAAATTCATTCCTCCAGGCATGTCATCAACCCACTCCTCTCTGAGCTCCATCCTATGCTGGGCCATGGGGCTGCTTTCATGGGTCCTTCTGGCCATAAACAGCTTAGCCAAGCAACCTGGATGCAAATGATACCAGCCTCAGTGGTGCATGTCCCACTGAATGTGGCAGCAGCCCTTGTGGTCCCTGCTGCTCTCAGGATAGGGGCCTTACTGAGCTTGGCAGGAAAACAGGACAGGTATGCTCACCTCTGCCATTGGTATCCCATACTGCACAAGGTTAGGACTTGCAAACTCATTGCTGCAGGATCCCCTATCTATTTATGAGGAAGAGCTCTTACAAGCAATCTACTTACTCTTGCCTAGGTTATACAGTGTGCTGTCTGTCAGCAAGGTGATGCAGTAGATAGACTGCTGGGCCTGGAGTCAGAAAGACCTTTAGTTTAAATCTAGCCTCAGATACTTGCTAGTTGTGTGACCTTGGGCAAGTCACTTAGCCATTGTTTGCCTCAGTTTCTTCAACTGTAAAATGGGGATCATACTAAATGTGGATTACTCCCAGGGTTGTGTGAGGTTCAAATGAGATAATATTTGTAAACTCCTTAGCACATTGCCTGGCACATAGTAGGTGCTATGTAAATGTTAGCTATTGTTAGCTCATTTTCACATGGCACATGTTACACGCTGTGTGCTTATAATAGTGTCCACGTCATGATCTATCTCTATTTTGTTAGGTGTTGTGTATCATATGCTATATACGCTATGAGTTATACAGTGTTGTGGCATAGTCATTTTTAAATATATCCACACCCAGGGAATGATTCCTGGGCTGAAAAATGAACTATGTCACAGATACTGTATAACTGTGTCCTGTATGTATATAGTGTAATAACGAGTCTATGAGAAGGCAGAGATAAACATGTCTTCTCCTCGTGGGCTTTCATAACATAGCCATACCTGCTGATGTAAGCTGAACTTTCTTCTATATCATGCTACATGGTCAGGCCACACCCAGCTGGGGGTCCTTCATCCTGTCACCACAGAGACAAAGGAGGAGGGGGATGGGACCCTTCTGATTTTATTTCCTGAGTGGGTGCAGCCAGTGAGATCCTGGAAGGGGGCGGGGGTGGTAGCAAAACCAGGAAAATCTAGAGGGATTCAGAAAATTGCACGCAGGTTGATTCCTGACGGGTAATGAGCCAGGCCAGTAAACCACAGTTATTTCTCCATTGTGGCTTCCTGACCAACAGACATGCTTCAAAATGCCTCTGGCCAGAAGGCTATTAGTCTTGGGGAGAAGGTAGACAGAAGCAGCAAGGAGCACAGGAGGAAGACTCTGCAGATCCCCTGACAGCCCCTTTCCTGCCCTTCTTTTCTCTTCTCTTCCCTTCCCTTCCCCTCCCCTTCCTCCCTCCATCCCTTCCATTTCTACCATACTCATTTTCAGACACATGCCTTTTGGTTTTTCATATTTAAGTGCTTCCCATGTATAGGCAGAGTGACATAGTAACTGGTACATCAGCCTCAAAACCAGGAAGACCTATGTACAAGTCTTGCCTTTGACGTATACTGTCTAGGTGACCTTGGATAAGTCACTACCCCTTTCAGTGTTCTATGAAATCTGTAAGATTTATAAGCTGCAGAGAAGGTGATTTGTATTTGCAGAGGGAGTTTCCTTACCCGGGAGTTCCCGGTGTCAATAAAGTCACAGGTCTCGTCCCTATCCCCCATCCTCATTTTCAGAATACCTTCTTCCTGCCAAGTCTCCCTCCCCTACCAAGCTTTTCCTTTTGACAAATAAAAATTTAAGCAAAACCAGATCATCAGTGACTTTGACTGATGCCACATTCAACATTCTGCATCCATAGAGCCCCATCTCACCAAGGGAAGGAAGGTGGTTGTGCTTTGGCCTTCCGAAGGCTTGTGTTCCCATTTGTTTTTCCTAATATACTGGGGAAGTGAGAGGGGAGGATATTCTCTTCATTTAGTGGGGGAGAGGGAGGAGCAGGCCCAGAGTCGGACTTACCAAAATCTCTAGTGAGCTAATGACTGAGTTTGGACTAGAACCCCAACCCTTTCACCCATTGTGCAACATGCTGAACCCATCACGTCTAGTCACTGTGTCAGGAAGCATGACAGCATCACAGAAGCTACCCTCATTGTGCTAAATGGCAATGAATGTTGAATGACTAATGCCATTAACTGACACGTTTACCCTCCTTCAGAATACCCGCTTCCCACTCCTTCCCTCCCTCCTCGGCTCCCTTTACCTGCTGCATCTCTGCAGGAGATAATTGCCCAGTCCTACAATTTAGTGACAAGTGATGAGGAAATACAAATGGGCCCTGCATGGGAGGATGGCGCTGGGGTATCAGGATCGGTGCAGCTTTGCCCTGGCCACGTTTCCCACATGCTCATTATGGACACGTTCCTTCTTGGCAGGAATATAGCCAATGAAGTATAACTCCACACACCACTAAGCACAGCTCTGATGGCTGTTTATCAAACTATCTTCAGGCAATGTGTCATCTTTTAATGGGACAGAAATGTTCCAGCAATCGAGGGTTAGGAGCCAACCAGCATGAGTCCTCATTACAGGATTCTGGCATTGCAGCAGGAGAATGATCTCTCCACGTTGCAGTACTCGGAGTCTGGCCCAGATGACTGACTCTCCATTCACTGGTGCCCAGTTATGGTGTCAATTACTGCTGGCCCCAATGTGTGACGAGCCATTCCCTAAAAAAACCCTGGAAGGGAATGGATGGACCCCAAGAATGGCTCTAGCCAAGGACACAGACCTTAAAACAGCTCTCTGATCATTGACATGGACCCAACCTCTCTGCTAAAGAACATGGGTTCCAGCACGTATCAAGTATCTCTCTCCCCACAGATATAGACCTTAAAGAGTGTTGAACGTCTACCTGTAGACCCCCATCTCTGGCTAAAGGCATGGATTCCAGGTGCGCTCTGCCCTCAGGTTGTTTCTCAGTGGTTTTCCACTTTGGCTCCATTTATCCCCCAAAGAGTCACTCATTTTTTTCAGGGGAGTTTCATTTCTTTCTCTCCTACCATTCAGCCAAAGATTCAGTTAGCTCTGAAGAGCTCAGGTATATTCAGTCATGGAAGGGCCCTCTTGGCTTCCAACACTGGTGCGTCTGAACACTTGTCAGCCCTTGATTATTTAGCATGCTACCCTATGGATCTGTACAATTTTCATGTTTTTTATATAGCAGAATCTTATCTCTCTAGTCAGACAGTGAAATCCCTGAGGGCAGGGATATGTCTCTTCTTTCTTCCCACAACACAGCTTAGCATCGGGCTGAGCATGTAGTGAGTGGTAGAGGGGTTATTAACAATAATTATCCCCATTTTATAGATGACAAAATTGAGGCCCAAAGAAATCACCTGCCCAGGTTCACATAGTTAATCAATTACTAGAGACCAAGTCTCTCCTGATTAAAAGTCCAGAGCTCTTCTCTGCCATACTGGCTTTCAAACACTTGGTGACAAATTGAATTGAGTTATCCCCTCAGTGCCTTAGACAAGTTATTCTGGCTCTCTGGGGACCTCTCTCATCCCTTCCTCCATGTATGCCTTCTGGTAGCAACCTTTCTCAGAGAGACAATTTCCATTCTGTAGTCAGGGGTCCAGATGTACTCAGGCATATATTCTTCCCGGACCACTTCCCTGAAACCCTCTCAAGCCCAAGCCTCCAGAATCCCCTTCTGCTACAGGTGGAGACGCTAGCCTGTCTCCCTGTGGTCAGCTCCCAAGCTGTCACCATCCCTGGCCAGTCATTCTTTCAATAGAGGCTGTGGCATCAGTGAGGAGGAGGGGGCTGGGGGCAGAGAGCTAAGAAGCCTCCTGATGGTACCGTCTACTTACAGCTGTGCTAAAGCTTTATTTCTCACTCATTTTGTCAGAAATCCCATCTGTACCTTTGATAAACTCAAGCAGGGTCCTAAGGCAGCATCCCATCTTTGATATATCAGTCGACCATTCCGTGCATCATTGCCTTTAACTATTCTTCTAACTTCCCGGGGAGTTTGTCATCTTCCTAGTGTCTGTGCGTGGGAGCTGGGTTAGTACAGCCCTGTCCAGCTTTGACAACGCTTGTTCATCTTTCCCGATCGAAATGCCATTAAATCACAACAGTGCAAGGCCATCCATAATTATTCTCTCCAAACACCACCCAAGCCACTGAGGGCACCCTCCCCATGGGCATTCACACACTGATGGGGGATGGGGTCACACAACGCCATGGACTGATTATCAAAGGAGGGTTTCTCAAAGTCTTCATAATGAACCCTGGTGCTCATTAGGGATCAAGAGCCCTGAAATGGGAATCAAGAATGAAAGGGCAGTGGTTATAGGACTGGATTTCACCATTAAATGCATACAAAGCACTGGGTTACCAAAATCTCATTCCAGGGAGAAAGTAAAAACCAGTTTTCACATCCACTCAGGTCTTTCTGCAGCCTGAATCACTTTGTGGGATGTGAAAGAAAAGTCTAAGCCTGTGAATTATATAGATAGAAAAACAGCCAGAGCTGCCTTCATTGCAGACTCTTCTAGGGTATGAAGGGGAATTTGGGGAGCTGGGCCTGACCAGAATCATTCTTTGCTGCCTGGCTTTGCGTGAAATAGAAGAGAGGACGAAGAATGCTATTAAAAACCCATTTCCCTCTTGCCAGTGGAGGGGGATGAGGTAGTCAGTACAACAGTCAGGTAGTGCCAGGGTTCAACAACATTTATAACAAATATGGAATGGTTTAGGCCATCTTTTGGGGACCCCAGATTGGAGACCGGGAAACTTTGTTATTGTTGTTCAGTCATTTCAGTCATGTCCAATTCTTCTTGACCCCATTTGGAGGTTTTTTTTTGTTTGTTTTTGTTTTGCTTTTTGGAGGAGGGAAGGCCGGGCAATTGGGGGTAAGTGACTTGCCCAAGGTCACACGGCAGATACATGTTAAGTGTCTGAGGTTGGATTTGAACTCAGGTCCTCCTGACTCCAGGGCTGGTGCTCTATTCACTGTACCAACTAACTACCCCCATTTGGAGTTTTCTTGACAAAGATACTGGAGTGGTTGGTCATTTCCTTCTCTGGCTCATCTTACAGATGAGGATTAAATAACTTTCCCAGGTCACATAACTAGTAAGTGTCTGAGGCCAGATTTGCACTGAAGAAGACGAGTCTTTAAGCCCAGCACCCTATGCACTGTGGCGCCACCCAGCTGTCCCTTCGCTTGGAGGCCCCTTCTTAGCTAGCTGGCCCTAGAGAAGCTAAAATCACCAAGGGGACTAGGACTAGATGAAGATGGGTAAAGGTGATGGGGAGGTAGGGAGAGAGGGAGGGATAGTCATGGATAAATATGTCTACAGAGCTAACCATTCAGAGAGACTTTGTTACAACATGGAGTCTATCTGTCCTTTTGTCTGCATACCTCCCTCAATAGCCTTGGCACCCTCTGAAGCCCCTAGAGTGGTGGTTCTTAACCTGGGGTCTGTGAATTTGTTTTTGTCTTTTTAATCTGATGCCTTGGATTTCAATGTCATCGATTTCCTTTGTAATTCTATGTATTTTATTTTATGTGTTTAAAAACATTATTCTGAGAAAGAGTGCCTAGACTTCACTATATGAGGTAAGAACCCCTGATGTCTAGACCCTATTTTTTTCTATAGCCCCAGTACTCACCTCTTCTGTAACTCCAATGCCCACTTCTCCTGGAGGCCCAGCACCTACCACACCTACCATTCCTTCAACAGCCATACCTTCCTCTCAGCCCCAGTGCCCACCTCTCCTAGAGCCTTGGTGCTGGCCTTTTCTATAGCAGCCATACCTACTTCTGCCACCGTCGCAGTACCTGCAGCAGTCAGAGGAGAATACAGGCAGATGAGGTTTTAGAGTCTATTATGGGGCTTAAGGAGAGTGAGGGAGAGGGGAGCAACTTCCATCCTAGGCATCAAAAGATACTCTTTTGTTAGTATATATTGTTAGTTCACAGGCAGTAATAGCAATTACTCCCATTTCTATCCTACTGTGTTCAAAAATATATTTATGTGGACTTTCCCATCTGATCCTCACAACATCTCTGGTTGGGAGGGAGGCAGGATGGGGCTTATCATCCCCCTTTTGCAGATGGGGAAACTGAGACCCAATGAGGGGAAGGGATCTGTTCAAAGGTTTGCTCAATGTGGCCGAGTCCAGAGCCAAACTAGGGATAAGGGCCTGTCTGAGGTGCCCGCTGCTTTCTAGATGGCATATTAGCTCTTAGATTATGTGGACTGTCGTGGTCACAGCTGATTCATTACCTTCATTCAGATTTACCTTCTCCAAATATTGACACATGGAGCTGTGGGAATGATTGTCAGAAGCTGAGGCAGGTTTTTTTGGGAGATGGGGGGAGGGTGGAGGAAAGGGTGTCCCCATACTCAAGGACAAAACCCAACTCAGAGATTTGCTGATAGGCAGAGGTAAAAATTACATACATGCCCTAGGAGAAAACTTAAAAGTGTGAAATCAGCCTGAAGGAACTACATAGATCCATATTCTGACACACAGATGCACAAGCAGACAGATGCGTACTCATATAGGCACAAAACCACGCACAGACATAATAGGCACACAAGGCACATCCCATATGCACAGGTGCGTGCACACACATATATGGACACACAGATAACACAGGCACACACATCATCTGTACCATAATACACACAGACATCTGCACACAGCGCCACAGCACACATACAGGTGTGTGCATACAAAGACAGCGTACCCACATAGAGCATCCACATAGGGTATAATACGCACACACACAAAGACATATGTGCTGATACAAGGCACATGCAGACACAAGCACACAGAAAACCAGTACCCAAATAATACATGCAGGTATATATACTTGTACACACACGTAGAAGTGTGTACATACATGTGTCTACACATACGTGTACACTCACACACAGCAATACATAGGTGCACACACGCACACGTGTGTGTGTGCACATTTAAATCCACACCCACACCAACAGTGCAGACATATACCGTATCCACCTCCACCTCCACTGAGTGGCACACAGGCCCCTCCCGATATATGCCTGCCACACACACTTTACAGATCACAACACACACACCCTACACACTCACACCCACACAGCCAGGGCAAACATGATGGGGAATGTTACTGATGCTCCCTGGCCTGGTGCCCAATGATTGTGCTCTCTGGGCTAAAGAAACTGTTTTTCACAGTCAAGTCCATATCTCCTCAGGTTTGCTATCCCGCTCTGTTTTATTTTGCACCAACAAGCTGGCTTGTTATGCACAAACAAAAACAAAAGGCAAGAACTGGTTGCTTGGGAACGTCTTGGTGTGGGCGCCCTGGGGCCTCTGCATGCTCTCTCACACTGGCTGATACTTCAGTCACAGGAGAAGGGTACAGGCAGCTGTCCCTCCGCCTTTCCCCCAGGAGGGGTCCCTCAGACAATCTGGCTAGGCAGGCTTAATTATAAAAACAACAACTCCTATTTATATACTGCTTCAAGTTGCAATCAATCAAGTAATCAATAAACATTTATTAAACTCTTACCATGGGGTCAGATATAGTGACAGGTTGTGGAGATTCAAAGACAAAAAATGAAATAGTCCTTGCCCTCCAAGAGCTTTAGTTCTATCAGAGGAGACGGAATTTTCTTTGCCATAACCTTATGAAGTAGGTAGTACAAGTATTATATTGCTGTTACAGAAAGGGCTCTTAACAATTAGCCCTGGAGAGGGGAGCTATTATTTCTCCCCTTGGGTTTCTAGGAGTAGCCCTCAAAGGATGGATACATTTAATGGCACTGCTCCTGAGCACCCACTAGTGTAACTCCCCCATAGAGTATTTGTTGATATCATTAGCCCGAGTCAATGTTTGGAAAGAGGTAGACACTAGGGTGGTATAGTATAAATAGTTGGTAGGGCAGCTGGGTGGCACACTAGGTAGAGTGCCAGGCCTGGAGTCAGGAAGACTCATCCTCCTGAGTTCAAATCTAGTCTTAAGACACTTCCTACCTGTGTGACCCTGGTCAAATCACTTAACCCTGTCCTGTTTGCCATGGTTTCCTCATCTGTAAAATGAGCTGGAGAAAGAAATGGCAAACCACTCTAGAGCTTTGCCAAGAAAACCCCAAATGGGGTCACAAAGAATTAGACATGACTGAAAAACAACTGCACTAAAGAAACCATCCCCCCCCAAAACATTGGAGCCCCAGAGGGCATAAGTACATACAGAGAACAGGGAAAAGTAAGTTCAAGTTTAATTATGTGGCAGAGTGGTGACTCTTGGCTCCCAGGTGGATAGAAGTCTATTTCTCCCTTTAGGCACTCATAAAACTCCCCCTAGACATAGCTTTCTGTTGGGCTCCTCACAGAGTCCTAAAGCTACCTTTCCATAGTATCTAGTCTGTCGTCAGCTCCACATGAAGATGCTGCTGTTTTGGGGTCACCAATGGGTAGTCCAAATCTCTTGACATTCCAGGATTTCCAAGATCATCCTCTGGCCAAGGCAGGGAGGGACAGAAGAGCAGCATGGAGACACAGACTCTCCCACATCACCTAAGTCGGTCCTTCTCAGAGCCGCTGGGCACCACTCCAGGCTGGTCTGCTACCAAAATACCTTGGATTCCAAGCCGGCTTGCTGCTTTTACCCAAGCCTCACTGGGCCTGAGTGAATCTCCCCAGCAAACCACGAATCCTATGTGACATAATTTCCTTTTATCCAATGGCTCGAAAGCATTTCACTCCTTCTTTGATTGATTGCTTGCTCCTGGTTTATGGCTTTGATTGATTGATTCAATAAAAACATCTAGTTCATAACTTTGATTTATTGCTTGATTCCATTGAAAAACCCAGACCCTCTATAATTATTGGGGTGAGTATACAGAATACTCCCCTTACACCTTTTTTTTATATGGGGAAACTGAGGCTCTAGATGTGAAGTATCTGGCCTGTGTCATATGACTAGTAAATGTCAGAGCAGCACCTCCAACTCAGGTTTGCTGTTTCCAAGTTCAGCTGTCTTTCCACCTTCCCACATCTTGCCACATCACACCTGGCTTGGCTGAGTGGACTAGTCACATGGGCCAGAGGGAGAGGAGGGCAGGATGACAGGAAGGCTGTTGACTGGCCCTGGGACACAGACTGTGTGACATCAAAAGTGGAATCCCAGGATGAGAGGGTTCTCTGGGCCAGCCTGCACATGGGGGCTGCCCAAGGAGACAGCATGAGGGGCTCATAGCATTAGGGGACCCTTCTTCAATCTAACTTTCAGTGAGGAGAAGCTTTATTTTCTTTGTTCTCTCAAACTTGGCTGCTAAGGGTGAATTTGACTCTGAGTCTTTTTCAAGGCTAACAGTAGTTATACTTGCAGGGAAACAAGAACTTGCACTCATGTGGGGCACCTGCCTAGCACATACTGGGAGACTGCATTTCCTGTGTTCGACCCAGGGCACCTTCTTGGGGGGGGTATCCAGTGGAATAGTTTATGGTTAAGGACTAGGTCAAGCTCAAGAGGGACTGGCTTAGGCCGAGGCCCAGGCCTGAGGGCCAGTTCAGGACTAAGGCTTCCTATTGTCGTTACTATGGTCTTCCCTTCTTTCCTCAAACCTCTCTGGCTGGAGTTGCCACACACTTCGATTGTGGATGTTTTTACAGGTTCTGTCTGTTTCACAATACTCTCAATTCCCCAAGGAGCGTCTTCATGGACCCTTTGAAGTCTCCTTAGGAGACATCAAGTACAGATGAGGAAACAGGCTCAGAGAAGGGAAGTCCACAGTCGTGAGAAAAATACTCCATTTGGACCTTTGCTCTATTCCAATGAGTATCAATCAGTTTGATATTGTACACAAATCATCTGGGGACAGATAAGTTTTTTATAGTGGGCCTCAAACTGCAATGTAATGTTTACTGCTTGTTTACCAAGTTATGAGGCTCACTTGTGCAACCACAAGAACGTTGACAAGGCTTTCTCCATCCTGTTTTGCTCAAATTCCACATCCAAACCCAGCACGGGAGGGATGCCTTGATGCTTTACAAAGTCCCCCAATTTACTTTTGTACCTTGGGACCATTCTCTCCTGTCCAGTATGAGCAGCGACCATCTTATGACCATCTTGTGACCACTTAGTCAGTGGAGATGACTCATGCTTCACCCAACCTATGACCTGCTGATATGTCATTTTTGGCTCTCAAGAGCGAGGACTATCAACCTATATTTTACCTGCCTCTTTTGAATATTTGGGGATCAAACCCTATAAAAATAAGGTCTTGGAAGAAGGTGGCATCTGAGATCATGAGGAAGATCTGAGGTCCACTTCTTTAGAGGGGACCATGGACCTTAATAAAATGTCACTGGTTCAGAGCTCTGCCTCAGTCTCTTTTTTTGTAGGTTTAGATTCCCCACAGTCACACAGCTAATCAGTGACTAAGCTCCTTAAGCCTCATCCAGTTTTATTTCCAAGGCCCTATTCAGTCTCTTCCTTCCTCTAGACTGGCCTGGCATACTATGCTCCCCCACAGGGGTGAATGATGAGCCTTTCTGCTGCTGCTGTCAGCTTCTCTAAAGCCCCAGCTTCATCCCTGCTCCATTCTCCCACCTCCTAGGAATGCTCTGAGTCCTACACGCTCCTAGGACGAAGGAAAAGGAATGATGGGCTTTTTCCATTTTCCATAGGAGGAAGTTGAGACCCAGAGGGAAAACTATCTGATGTCACATAGCTCCTCAGAATTAAGCTAGGAGTCACCTATCACCACAAGAGGAGAGCATTTTGGCCCTTTGACAGACTCCCTGGAATGAAGCCCTCAAACAAACCTTCTTACAGCTAGCTGCCTGACACCTCCAATATCCCAAGGAACTAGTGACTTCATATTACTACATCACAATTCTCTTATTAGTGTTAGGCAGGGAAATGTTAACCAGAATTAAACACTGGAAATGCCATTTAGCATGTTTTCAATTGTCCTGTGTATTCAGATTGTGTCCTAATGCTGTCTTTCTGGAATACAATAAATGCAGGAATCAGCCCTTTCCTCACCACCCTTTTGGGTTATTTCCTGTGCCTATGAAAGGCATCATGATCCACTGAAAAGAGGTTGAGGCCAGGGTCAGGGGCCCCAGTGCCAGCTCTGTCATTAACTAGACAGATCACTTTCCTCATATAAACCTCAGTGTCCTCATCTGTAAAAGTGAAATAATAATCCCTGTCCTGGATGCCCTATGGGGCTGTTGTGAGGATCAGATGAAATCCTGATTCCTGGCTTAGAAGGAGAGTGTCTGGGGAGAAGGAATGAGGATGAGGCAAACATCTTAGAATAGTCATCTTCCGGTATGTGAAACACTGTCTTATGGAAAAGGGATTTGGCTTGTTCAAGTTGACCCCAGAAGGCACAATTAGGACAGTCTTGAAAGGTGCCAGAGAGGTAGATTTAGGCTTCAGGTTATGAAAAACTTCCTATCAATCCGAGCTATCCCGCAGTGGAATGGCTGGGCTCAGGCCACAGTGGCTGGCTGTGGCAGAGGGAATTCTGTGGAGGGGAGCTGGGTCCAGGTGTGGCTGGGACCACGGGAGGGCCCTTGCAGCTCTTGAGACTGTGATCTAGGTGAAAATGCTCATTATAGACACAGCTTCTGATACACCTGTAAGATGCCTTTCTTCTTGTGTGGGGGAAGTTGCATCCCTGATGGGAGCACAGCAGACTTCTTTCCTTACTTGGTCCTCACCCTATGCTCAAGGAGAGAGCTTGGGACAAACTTTCTGGTAGTTTTGTCTCATTTTGCTCTCTTTGCAAAGATCATGCAGGCTCCTACTGCACAGACAGCAGCAAAATAATTCAGAGGTCACAGTCCTACAGTCCAGCAGGCCTAGTGAAGTGGCCTTAGTCCAGGAGCCCTGATGCAAAAGGCAGTCTAAGACTGTAGCAGCAAGCACCCCAAAAGTCCTCAGGGTTTGCTGCCAACACAGGTTCTTAGATCTGCTTTGATAAAGGAAAGCAACTCAAAATGGGTTAACAAGCTTACTTTAATCAGTCAAACATGTATCGTTTACCTAGTTCAGGGGAAAGAGGTCAGCACCCCGAACTTCAGAATATACAGACAGAATTATCAAGACAGAAACAGATCAAGTAGACAGATTTCAAACTGTCCAACCATTACATCCATACCTAATCAACATCTGGGTTTCAAAGCCGGGGGGCTCTGGACAATGGCTTCCCAGAATCCAGATCAAATCACAGAACACTTCTCAAAGTGAGCCCCAAAACAAAGCTACACATCAGGGCTTATATAGCCTTCTCCTGGCTAAGACCTTCTGGACCCACTGGCCAATCAAAAAGTATCTACTGAAAAACAAGCCTCCCACCCCAGGCTCCAGGTGCACTTTAGCCTAGGGGCAGGGAAGATCTTCAAAATTTACATTCCCATTACAAAGACCCACAAAGAAGAGACCATAGTTTATGAACCAGAGGGGAAGGATCACAGTCCAGGAGCCACAAAGAAAATATCATAATCCTGGAGACACAATGACATGGCCATGATCCAGGAGCAGAGGACACAGTCCAAGAGCCACAAAGAAAGGGCCAGAGTCTAGGAGTCATGGTGGAAGGATCATTGTCCCTGAGCCACAAAGAAAAGGTGCCCATCAGCTAGTCGATCAATAAGCATCTATTAATTAAGTACTCCCTATGTGCTAAGCACTGTGCTAAGGGCTAGGAACACAGAGAAAGACCACAGACAGTCCCTGCCTTCAGGAGCTCAATATGATGGGAGAATCAAGCCCTAATGGAGGAGCCCTAGTAAAGGGGCCAGAGTTTAGGGATTAAGGTCCAGGGGTTATGGTGCTGTAAAACCTGGAATCAGTCCAAAGGCCACACCCGAGGACCTAGAAGGCCATGGGTGACCTCAAGGTCAAAGGTTCCCCACCCCTGTCATAGTGCCTTCCCCTCTAAGGTTACCCTATATCAATTCTGAGTATATCTTACATATATATACCTATTCACATTCATGCTGTCTTCCCCCATTAGAACATAAGCTTCTTGAGGGCAAAGGCTGTTTTTGCTTTTTCCTTATATCACCAGAACTAAACACAGTGCCTGGCACATAGTTGAACACAATGAATTAATTTAAAACTAGATTAAATAGTAACTATATGCAAAGCACTGTAAAAATTAATAAATTCTTGTTTGAATGATTGATTCCTCCATCCAAACCTGATGGGCCATCCTAACCCATCCAGCTCTGTTTACCACTGGTTCTGAGCATGAAAGAATAGTCTCAGTTCTTGGAGATGGGGATTTGGGGGTGGGCATGGGGAAGGTGTCAGGGCTTGGGCTGGGACTGGTTCTCTTGCATGGGAGATCAGGGAGAGCCCCACAGCTCAAGTGTATCCTAGGCAGGGTAGAATGTCATTCCTTTTAACGACCTGATTTACTGCCTCTGCTGTGTTACTCCAAATACAACATTGCACGGTGGTTATAAATCATGTTGAGGATGTTTACAACAGAGATTAGCATATTTTCTGCTCTAGAGCTGGTTAAAGGATAAGGGGCTGCCCTATCATGGACCAGCAGCGGCACCGTGGGGTGCTGGTGGGAGATTCCTGCTGTCTGATGTGTTGGTTTAGGGAAGAGTGAGAGAGGCTGGGAGGCTGGCCCAGTGAGCACACCAAACCTTGGCCTGGGGGCCGGCTTCTCAGCCCAGCTCCCTTGATGGTTAGCTATGTGACCTTGGGGAAGTTGTTTCCTCATTTGCAAAATGTGCAGTTAAACTGGCTGACCTTTAGGGTCCCTGAGAGGTAAATGTGGCTTAATGTATAGAGAGCTGGCCGTAGAGTCAGAAAGACTTTGGATTTGAATCCTGCCTCTGACATATACAGGTAGTGTGGCTCCTGGACAAGTCACTTCTCAGGATCCCTAAGGTAATTCTCTAAGATTATTTAAGTTGTATCTATCTGAATTGGTAGAGGGAATTGCTTTATTAGGAGTTCCCTAAACTAGCAAAATCACAGGTTTACTTCCCCCTTCTCTCCTGCAAAGTCCCTTGCAGCTCTGACTCTGTTCTATTTGGCTCTTGGTTTTGGGGAGAATACCTCCTTGTGTTAGCAGAAACTATTCTCCTGAACCCTTCACTACAATCTGGATGCCTTCTCTTGCCCTGCTGGCAGGGGAGATGGCTTTCAGAGCTGTAACTGGCAGTTTCAGTATCTGGGGAGACTACCATAGAGGCAAATAGTAACAAGCAGGGCAAATGATAGCAGTTAGGTGGTGCAGTGATCATCCAGGACAGAAATCAGGGAGACTCATCTTCCTGAGTTCAAATCTGGCCTTAGACACTTAGTTGTGTGACCCCTGGGCAAGTCACTTAACCCTGTTTGCCTCAGTTTTCTCAACTGAAAATGAGCTGGAGAAGGAAATGGCAAACCACTCCAGTATCTGCAAAGAAAACCCCAAATGGGGTCACGAAGAGTCAGACAGGACAAGTACTAGGAAATGTGTTCCTCAAACAACTTTGTAACACATGATATGAGGTATGTAATACTGAGGTAATTAAGACAAATTCAGTTGAATGAAAGGGAACATTAGTTACTATACTGGATTGGGAGGGGGGAGGATTCAGAGAATTGGAAGGGCCCAGGGAAGTCACCTAGTCTAACACATAGGACTTGGGGTCCCATGCTTTTTTTTCTGAATTGTAGAGGACTCCTTGAGGCTTCCTCCAGCTTAGCCTGTGGGAGGGAAGGGAGCACAGAGATTGTTTACTGGCCCTAGAAGAGACAAATGCACCCAGCGAGAGTGACCAAGATAGCAGTCTGCTGGAAAGGAGAGAAGGATGGGGGAGTCCCAGGGAGGAAGGGAGGGAGCAGGGCAGGTTGGGGATTTCTTTCTAGGGCAAAGGCAGAGGGACCAGGTTGCAGCAGCTCACCATTCCCCCACTTGTGCATAAGCTGAACCTTCTGCTTCTGGTTCAACCTGAGAGCCTCATCCCCTCTGCTACCAAGGAGGATTAGCATTAAACTGTCCCTTTTAAATCTTCTGCCCAAGGGCAACTCCCCGTCCTCAGTACCTAGAGAGGCCAGTTATGGTTCTGATGAATCTTCAGTGTGTCCCATGATCAAGGCCAGGTGAATGATGTGGTGCAATGATCTCTGCTCAGCTGAAGGCCTTAGAAACAAGTGGGATGGAATTGGAATCTCATCATTGAGAAGCAGGCTGGCACAATGGGGAATGAGTGCGAGATTGAGAGTCAAAAAGAACTCAAGCGATTCCTCGCTGGGTGTGACCCTGGGCAAGTCACAACTTCTTTCAGCCTCAAAGTCCTCATCTGTCAAATGGGGACAATAGCACCTACCTCACAAGATCCAATGAGGTAAAAGAGGAGAAGCCCCATGTAAACCTTAAAGTGTGATGGAAACGTTCAGCTACCATTGCTAACACCGGTCCTTGGCGACCAACAAAGTCCTCTGCTTTGCACACAGTAGGACTGTCAATGTTTGTTGAACTGAACAAATACCAAAGATGTAGTCAATGGGGAGCTGAACCACTCCTGGGTTCTAACTAGTCATGAGGTCACAGGGAACATGGCCTGATTTCTGACCTGGAGAGGTCTTAAGCCAGGGAAGCTGATCCTTTGTCTCTCTGACTCAGTGGAAAGACCACTGCCTCTGGAGACGGAGAACCTGGGTTCAGATCCCACATCTAATGCTTCTTGACTCCAGGTCCAGCACTATCTACAATACCATGCCGCCTCTAATGATTTAGGGATGGTTCTTGATCTCTGCACCTCAGCAGTTCAGTGGGGCAGTGGACAGAGTCCTGGGCCTGGAGTCAGGAAGACCTGAGACTAAATATGGCCTCAGGTATTTACTAATTGAATAATCCAGGGCCTGTTGTTAAACGTCTGTCTGCCTCAGTTTCCCCAACTCTAAAATGGGGACACTAAGTGACACAGGTTGTTGTGAGGATCAGATGAGACCTTTGTAGAGGTATAGCGCCTGGTACCTAATAGGTGCTTAATAGATGCTTGCTTCCTTCCTTTAAAATGAGGGGTTTGGATTATATGGCCTCTGGTCTTTTCCAGCAGTAAATCTATGATCTTAACAACATGAAGTCTCATGGGATTATAATCTCAGTCCCCCAAGGGAGCTGCCAACCTGACTTCAGTGGATAACTCTAGACTGCCATTCAAAAGTAACCCAACTAGCACAGTGGAAACCAGCTTCTCACACTGAGTCAGGGAGTAAGGCTGGGGCCTCTGAAAAAAAAAAATCACATCTCTGAAAAAATGAGGTCAAAGATCTACAGTACTGGGGGAGCCAGCAACTGGCCCAGGGAAAGTAGAAGGCCAAGCAGTCATTCCCCTCTTTTCCTTCTCCTCAGCACACCTATGCATTCAAGTGGAGCAACTTTCAGGCTTTATTTATAAGGGGCTAGAGGCCATCAGGACCTTGGGTAGATCTTCTGTGGCAGTTTTTATGGGAGGACGTAGACAAAAATCTCTGAATGAAAAGGCATGGAAGGGTCATGGTCTGCACCACTGAAGAGTGTACATGCCTTGCCAAAGGAAACAGACTCATTGCTGTCTCAGTGTACATTTATATGAGGAAAGAGTCAATCTAGAAATAACATTAAAGAATACCAGGAGTTAAAGTGCATAAGAAAAACTCAGAGCAGTCTTGATGTTCTTTTAAAATTTACTAGTCTCATATAACTCATTTCCTTCCCCATACCCAGCCAGTCAGTGAGTACCTGGAAATATTGTAAGATCTTGGCCATTAGGAGCACTGAGGGAGCCCTCCCATCCTTCCAAGGTCCAAACTGTCATTAACTCAAGCTGTTTTGACTCTATTCCTTCCAGTTTTTAAGGCTTTAGCTATTGATTTATTGAAAAATCTTCTGCCTTAGCCCTATGCAATCAGGAACGATTGGAGATACCTGACTGGTTGGGGATGCTTTATCCACATCTAATCAGGAGGTCAGAGGACCACAGCCCTAGAGGTAGGATCTCAGAGATCCTCTAACCCAACTTCCTCGTTTTACATACGATGACTCTCTCAATAACCTAGTTAACAGCACCAAATCCAAACCCTCCCAATCATCTTCTCAGGGTGGGCATCACTGAGGAAAACGTGATGGAGGACACAAACTAGCCAGGTTAAGCCAGGCAATTCTCTATCACCCCAACATGAATTTGACCTGACACCTAATTTATACTCCCCGCCACCTGGATAATTTACAAAGAGAGTGTAGGCCAGGCCAATTCATCATATTTTCCATTAAAGATATGAGGAGTAACTAGATATGCTCAATTCTATTATTTGGCAAACAGGGAGGTAAACAGGCCCAGGGAAATCCATCGTGAAAGTTGGCTCAAGTCAGTGTGTTCTATAAAAATGAGCTCCCCCACAGAGCAAAAGAAGCCTGCACACACTTTCTTCCCACGCACCTATGTGCTGACCAGACACAAGGTACATGGCAGATGGCTCCACCCCTGCTCAGGCAGAATGGCAAATGGGCAGGAGTTAATAGAAGACTGAAGTGTTACATGGATCTTGTGACATCTTATTACCCTGCAGCTCACAAAGTACAGAGACGGACTTCCTTCAGACCGGTGATTCCAAACAGACTAATAATCTCTTCTAAGCAAACTGTCTCTCTGGACTCTTAACGATCTCTCTCCTGCGCTTTGTACGTGATAAACAGGGCAGAGAGATTCCAGGTTTCTAAGAATATGAATGACTCTGGCCTCCAAAGAGTATTTGACTGGGTTTTCTCTTCTCCATTACTAACGCCGGTTGATCTGAGGGGGGAAAGGATGAAAGAGAAGGTGAGCAGGAGGGGCTAGGGATGGGCACCGGGGTCTCATTTCCTTCCAAACCTCAGGACAGTGCCCTGTGAATGCTGCATGAATCAGCCATTTTGATGGCAGGGTTTCATCAATCTCACTCTGCTGGGGCAGCCTCAGGGACAGTCCAGACATAGAAAGTATCCAGATATAAAGACTATACTCCTGATTCATGAACTGGGAAGGGCACTGCTCAGTGGAAAGGATGCCACTCTGAGCACTCACTGTTGAATCTGGGAGCCCTAATGACCTATATGCTGGTGGGGGGATTGGAGAAAGGCAAAGGGGGAAGGAGAGTGTGACTTCTACTTTAGGCAAAAATCCAGAAATGCTGGAGGGGACAGGAGAGAAAGAGAAAAACCAAGGCCAGTTCTTACACTTCTGATGTTCCAACTGTGGGTAGCTTTTCTCTCTCTGAATCATGGTTTTAAATCAAATAATTCCATTTAACAAACATTTATTAAATGTCTACTACGTGCCAGGCACTAGTATATAAAGAAAACAGTAGGTCCTGCCCTCAAGGAAGTTCCATTATATTGGGAACTCTCTTGCCCCTAGTTGCCTCTCTCTAGCAGACCCATCCCAACCCCTTCCCACAATGTGCTAGTATGACAGATGTATCTGATTTTCACACATTCTAGAACGAAATGGCTAGGTCTCTAAGCCCAGCTCCGTGCACTTTGAAAACAAAAAGATATCGTATCTCTTCTGTCAGAGGCCGAAAGAAATCTTCCTTGTCAGAAAACAAAATAAATCGCCCATCTTGGATCAAACTTGGGTGAAAGAGCCAAGTGTTCTGTTGTTTGATGGAGTCTGGTGGATTTTGATAACAAGCCCTTTAAAATATATGATATTGAAGCCTTCCTAACTCGAGGCAGATAAGAAATAATGGTAGCATATTTCAGCCCCTAAGACAAAAGTAACCTTTTATCATCTAATTTAACACCCAAACTAGTGGAATATATTTGGAGAATGGGAAGTGTTCTTTAAGTAATGAAATGTTCTGCCTTAGGACAATGAGCTTTTAATTGTAACCATCCCAATCCAAACATCCAGCTTCAAAAAGAGCCTCCTAGAGTCAGCATTTCCTTAATTAGGAATAGAACAAAGGGACACAGCAACAGTTTGGGCACCACACTTGTCATAGGAGCATAGAATCTTACTGCTGGGAGGAACCTTGGACATTCACAATGACAATGATCTTCAGGAATGTGTCTTGTCTTGGCCCCACCAGGAGATAATGGAGTCCAGTAGCAGTGCACACAGCTCCTAGTAACTGTTTAAAGCAGGATTTGAACAACGGACTTCTTGATTTCACATACAGCCCTCTAGCCACTCCCTGATTTTAAAATCAGGTAACATCATTTTAGGGGCAGCTAAAGGTAGAGGATGTATCACATGGGGAGGCCACAGAGGACCATGGAATACAAATGATTCCAAGGTCATCTTGACAGAGCATGCAGAATAATCTCAGTTTAAGTGTGTCATCTTTGCAGAGAATTACAAACTTTCTCCTGCATTTGTCAAAGTGATAAACAGCAGGATGCTGAAGCTTTCTGAATTATGGTTGCTGCAGATGGGCCAAAAGATTCCATTCCAGGGCCAGAGAGCAGGGTGGAGCCTAGCATCATTCCTCTGCTAGAATATGGAAGCAATGGGGACCTCCTGCTGTCCACAATAAAAATATGGACACCCCTAAACCCCCAACCCTGCTCCTAATCTTGGTGAAAATTCCTGGGGACTAGACACTCATTATACCCTAAGAGTATAGGGAGAATTGGGCATTATACTGGGTGCCAGTCAAGCCACTGGTATTAGAAGAGCTGGGTGGCATTGTACTGGGCGTTAAGACAAAGGAAAGCGGGTTGTTAAGTCAGGCGTTATCTCCTAAGCAAACCTTGGGGTTTCCTGGGACTCTATTCTCCCCTGATGGGGCCAAGACAAGGCACATTCCTGAAGACTATCGGCATTACAAATGTCCTAAATCCCTTCCAACACTAGTTGGACTCTGGTGTGGGTGGTCTGATTCTCAGCCATGAGTAGGGTCTTGGTGAAATGCCTTCTCTCCTCAGAATGGACTGGACGGGGAGAATGTTTTTATTTGCAACTGCTCCTCCCTAATGGATTAAATATGTGTTCACTTGTAGCTAACTTCCACTGGCATCAACACATCTGAGCGCAATTACAATTTTAAGCACTAATTATTTTACTTGTGCTTCTTAGTCTGAGGATCCTTCAATTTCAGTTTAATTAGAGAAAAAATGGTCATCAGTTATCGAACAGCAGGGAATTCTGCTTTCCGATTTCTTGACACATTGCCTTGCCATGAATCAACCAGACATATGGGTGGCTGCATGAGCAGCCTGGCTGTGGCACAAAGCGTGAATGAGGCGGGAGAGGTTCGGGACCCTGTCTCTGAGCTCCTGACATCTGCTGGGAAGGTTACACTGCCGAGTTAATTACTCGCCTTTTTATCTTTTTCATTGTGTTCAGTTTTCTGGCAACAGCATCTGTTGCAAGAAAACAAACTGCAAAAGGAAATGGGATTCATTATTAAAAGGAGAGATTATAACTTCCCCATCGCTCTCCCCCTCCTGTACTTGATAATAATCTCGTCTCATAATGAAATTCATAAGGCCTTCACCACAGAGCTGCTCCTGGAAGGAACCAGGCCTTGCCGGATGGTATCCATTTGCATACTAATGGAGAGAACAATGCTATTAATATGAGAAAACCCAAAGAGTGTCTGGGTGCCACTGGAATGTGCAGCCATGGATCACTCTGGGTCTTTGGGAGCCAGCGGACTTTGCAAGCTGACCACATCCCCAACCCCTCAATCTCCGACCCTGCTATGCTGGAGACCCTGGTAGGCCCATTTCTTATAAGTGAATTGCTTTATGCAGTGTGGTGCTGTGGAGGGTTCATAAATGGATGCTGGCAATGTGCTTTATTACTTGTACTTTATTGGAAAATAAAGAGAACTGAAAAATACAATTTTCTTTTTGCTGCAGAGGCTGATCAAAAAAAAATTAAGAGGAAATCCATAAGCAAGCTTGGCTTCAAGAAGGGTGTGATAGCTGGGAAAGTGTATTTGTTTGTTTGTTTTTTAAGAGGATTACAGGAAATGTCCCACTGGTAGGCCTGGTGCCTGATGGGTCTTGGGATAGGAAAGGTGGACATTTGGTCTCAGGGAGATGGGAGAGAATGGCTCTCTTTACCTGGTCTGTATTCAGGGCTGCAACAGTCTGCCTGGTCTTTGGCCTGGATGTCTGAGTAGTAGAGAGACTCAGAAGTGATGCCCTAGGGAGGGAGGCAGGTATGGGCCCTGACTGGCCAGCTAGTGCCTCACCTTAGGGACTATAGATCAGGTTGTTGAGGAGTCAGGCCAGCAGTGTCCTAAATAAGTGTTTAACAACTGGCTTTCCGAAAAAAACTCCAAAACACTGTAGGCATGAACAGCTTTAGTTTAATCTGTATTATTAACATTTTCTCAAGTCTCTACACAATCAACAAAACAGTAAGTGAGGCACTGATTTGTGGCGTCTGCTAATTTATAAGATGTACTTCTCTTCCCTTGGTATGACTGGCTCTAGTATTCTTCCGGCTCAGGCCTTGTTGAAGCTTGTGACCAGATGTGATAGTAATGGCAATTAAAGATTCCCCTGTATTGGCTTGGTTTTCAAATTGATTGTGTTAAAACCCAGAGTTTGTTAATCCCACCTGTGGGATGGGCTTGTTGATGTGAAAAGAAAGTCCTGAATTGGGAGGAGCTGGTGATGTAGATTTGGAGAGACACTAGAGAGAGGCGGAAGATCTTTTTGGTAGCAGCACCTCGTGGAGAGAGAGAGACTAAGAGAATTGCTGGTGGCCGCTTTGAATTGCCCTGGACTTTTGAGACCTGCCCCCTGAGCTGCCAAGGACTGAGGAGACATGGCTGTTTTGCTGGTACTTTGTCTGTCTGTTTTGATGTTATTTTGCCACATTTGTCGACTGGTGAAAGACTGTCCTTTTGTTGAAGAAGTCCTGGAACCTGGCTGTTGGCTAAGAAGCCCTGAGACTGTCCTGCAGACAGAGAGTGAATACTGTCCACTGGTGAGGGACAGTACTGTTGTTGCAGGGGTCTGGAGACTGTCCTGCAGACAGAGTGAATACTGTCCACTGGTGAGGGACAGTGCTGTTGTTGCAGGGGTCTGGGAGCCTTTCTGTTGGTTCAGAAGCTCTGAAGAAGGATTTTCTTGTTGTATGTTTACAGAAATCCTGGGAGAGGGCTTTGCTAATGTGTTCAGGGGTTCTAGGACTGTTCTACAGACAGAGGACAAATTCATGAAGGGACTGGCAATGTATCTTATGGCCTTGCTAAGCCTTGTCTCCCCAGGAACTAAGATTGCTGAGAACTTGCCTCGTGTCAAGATGAAGAAAAGACCTCCATTTGGGTATTAAGTGCTGTGTTTAAACTTGATGTAACTCTGGGGTAGATTCAATTGTGATCCAGGGGTGGGGAACTTTTGACCTTATGTTTGGAAACTAATCTACATTTGAGAAGAGGGGCTTTGTGGTGGACTTAATTAAGGTATAGCCTAGGGGTGGAGAAGTATTTAGAACAGAGACTTTGTAATTGATTGAATGATTGGAAGATCCTGGGGTGGGGTAGTACTTGGAGATTATTTAATCACACTTAGTAAATGCTGTATTTGGAATGATGTCATGTTTTGATCTTCTCTGTTCTTGGTTTGTCACTAAACAAAATAGAGAGCACCTATGCTGGTATTTTGAACCTGGGAAGTTGCCTTCTTTTGGCATTACATTACACCAGAGCTGGCATTTCTAGCCCTGATGTGCTAAGATATAAACTCAAGTTTACACTACATAGAGCACTTTGTAGATGGTGGAATTATACAGCAGAAAGAAATGTAAAATCAGAGGGTCTGGGTTCCAATTCTAGCACTACTATTTACAAGCTATAGATGATACCTTAGACAAGTTACAACCAAAGCTTTTGGGTGTGTTTCTTCATTAATAAAATGAAGGGGTTGAATTCGATAACCTCTAAGGTCCCATCCAGTCTGGAGGCTCTGATCTTATGATTCATAATAGCTCTGTAAGGAAGACAGTCCAAGTATCACTACGACTTTCTAGACTGAGGACATGGAGACATCAGAGAAAAGTGACTTGACCAAGGTCTCACAGATCATAAATGTCGGGGTCAGGATTCAAACTTGAACTCCAGGTCCAGTGTATTTCTTTTTATAAACTTTCCCCTTTAGAAATCTAACAGAAACACAAACTTTTCAGTATACAAAGAACAAAAAGTGAATTGAATATGAAACTATGTTTTCATTACATATAGCTTACATTTTTACATGTGCACATTAAATTGCACACGGCAGTAACAAAACTTGTCTGTCTGCCCTTCTGAACTGCTTCCTGGGCACTTCTCTTTTTTAAATGCATCCTTGATGCTCTCTCTTATTTTGCGCTTACCACTACCCACCAACTTCTCCCCACCTGCTCTCCACAAGCCTTCCCTCCTAACACATAAGTATGCAAGGAAAATAAGCAAGCCAATGCCCTGGTCACATCAGTCAGTGCCACCCTGACTCACACCTGGCTGCCTCATAGTGATGTGGGACCTGGTTCTTGTGGTCTTTCTGGACACTCAGAGATTCACTTCAATTAAAAAAAAAATCAGTTATTAAGTGCCTATGACTGTACTATATTAAGCTATACTAAGACAAAATTCAAATAGGTTATATCCTCAGTGATAGCTAGCATTTATAGAGAGCTTTCAGATTTGTAAATATTACCCTATTCGGTCCCCACAACAACTCTGTGAGGTAGATGTTATTATGAGCCCCATTTTAAAGTTGAGGTAAACTGAGGCATACAGAGGTTAAATGACTTGGCTAAGGCTCACATAGCTAGGCAGTATCTGAGGCTGGATTTGAACTATGGTTTTCTTGATTCCCAGACCAGCACTCTATACATTGTGCCTCCTAGCTACCTCAGGGAGCTTACATTCTTCCTCGAAATACACAACATTACACAGATGATTGGTTTGGATGTGGAGGGGATGGGTAGGGCTGGAGGGCTGCCACAGGAGAAACTAAAGCTAAAAGTGGGACCAGCTGAGCATGAATTCAAGATGGAGCTGTATGAGGAGTTAGGAGACAAAAAAGCTTCTGTGCATGGGTGTGCAGCTCAGTCCTGACCTCTTTACTCTTTTGTGGGCTTCTCCTTGGAAAGAAACTTTGGGGCAGCTGTTCCATGCCATTCTTTCCAGGTGGCCAGGAGCTAGGAGGCTTCTGAACCTGGGAGCTCTCAGTGGAGCCGGTAGCCTGTGAGCACCTCCTGGCGAGCAGTGAGGATGCTATGGCTCTTGGGAAAGCTGGCCTGTGGGCACTGAGTGCCCTCTGATGAAACCCCCTGGAAAAGGCTTGAGGGTAGCATCACTTGTCGGCCAAATTATGCACTATATTTCCTAGTTGGGGAAGGAAAGAAGGAAGGAAGGAAGGAAGGAAGGAAGGAAGGAAGGAAGGAAGGAAGGAAGGAAGGAAGGAGGGAAGGAGGGAAGGAAGGAGGGAAGGAGGAAAGGAAGGAGTGAAGGAAGAAAGGCAGTAAGGAAGGAGGGAAGGAAGGAAGGGAAGAAGGAAGGGAGGGAGGGAAGGAAGGGAGGGAGGGAAGGAAGGGATGAAGGGAGGGAGGGAAGGAAGGGAAGAAGGAAGGAAGGAAAGAAAGAAGGAAGGAGGGAAGGAAAGAAGGAAGGAAGAAGGGAAGGAAGGAAGGAGGGAGGGAGGCAAGGAGGGAGGGAGGGAAGGAGGGAATGAGAGAGGGAGGGAAGGAGGAATGAAGGAAGGAAGGAAAGAAGGAAGGAGGGAAGGAAAGAAGGAAGGAAGGAGGGAAGGAAGGAGGGAGGGAGGGAAGGAGGGAAAGAGGGAAGAAGGGAAGGAAGGAGGGAAGGAGAGAGGGAAGGGAGGGAGGAAGGAGGGAGGGAAGGAGGGAATGAGAGGGAGGGAAGGAGGGAGGGAGGGAAGAAGGAATGAAGGAAGGAAGGAAAGAAGGAAGGAGGGAAGGAAAGAAGGAAGGAAGAAGGGAAGGAAGGAGGGAAGGAGAGAGGGAAGGGAGGGAGGGAGGAATCAGTAACCTGTTTTTCTTTATGCTGAAAAAGCAGGGGAATAATCTAGGTGTGGATTATTACCTTTGCAGCGCCACTTAACCCACGCGACCATTCACATGACTAAACAAGGTCTAGAGCTGGGCATGATAGCACAGTCCCCCCTAAATGGGGATGCATGTAAGATGCTCCCATATGCCTTCCTAAAGCCCGAAGTGAAAGGCACAAGGGAGAGCTGATGGAATTCCCAATGCTTAATAAACATTTGCCAAACTGAATTGAGTGGGAGAATTGGTATTTATGGGCCTGGGGATGGATGGTATGACCTGCCCCAGAAACTCCAGGATCAGTGGTTCCTGCTGTGAGGTGACTACTTGCTTCTCCAGCTGCTTTTGCTCATGGATTTTTCCCTCTTATCTACTATATTGGGCCTGGGGCACTTGCTTGGATACTTGCTAGCTGGGCACTGGATTTCATTGAGGGGAAGGGAGAGAAGGGACACAACCTATACATAGATGACTAAATGTCAAATATATACAAAGAAGATACAAAATAATTTCGAGGGTGGAGTGGGGTGGGATGAGAGTACTAAAAGTTGAGGGAATCAGGAAAAGCTCCTTGTAGGAGGCAGAATTCAGGGCCTGGTAACTTTTATCTCTGGTCCTTTCTTCCTTCAGCCCACTACAAGATCTGGTTCTTTAGAGCTCATCTGGCCCAATCCCTTTAGTTTAAAGATGAATGAGCTGAGACCAGAGAAATTAAGTAACTTGTTCATGGTTAGATAGGCAGAAGTGACAGATCCAGGATTTGAACTCAGATCCTCTGACATTAGAGTCTGCCCTCTTCCTACCATACCACACTCCCTAGGTTTTCTTACCACATTGCCCCAGGCACTACTGACTTAAAGTGTCAGCCAATGATTGTACCAAACAACCCCCATGATTAGAACTAGAGGTAGGCTCCACTCTGGAAAATCCTGGTAGAAATTCATGGATTGTGACCATGCTTTGAGATCAGCAAGTAAAAGGAGTGACTGAAAAGAACAAGTCATTGGCCTAGGACAGAACACCTAAATTACCATGCAGGGCTTCTTACCCTTTTTTGAATCATGGACCCCATTCAGAAGTCTGGTGAAGCCTATGGGCCTCTTCTGAGAAAGAATGGCTTTAAACACATAAAATCAAATATATAGGATTCAAAAAATACCAATTATATTTAAATACATCCCCCCTCCTCTCTCTATCCTGACTCACCCTTTCTCTCTTTTTTCTTTTTTACTCACTCTCTCCCTGTCTCCTCTCTCTTCCTCCTCCTCCTCCTTCTCTGTCTCTCCTCTCTCTCTCTCTCTCTCTCTCTCTCTCTCTCTTCATTAACATATTTTTTCTCTCTCTCTCTCTCTCTCTCTCTCTCTCTCTCTCTCTCTCTCTCTCTCTCTCTCTCTCTCTCTCTCTCTCTCTCCCCTGCTTCCTTCCACAATAACATACTTTGTCATAGTTCAGGGTATGTGGCTCTGGCAGGGGTTTGTCCACCTACGTGAAAACCGTAATCATCCAAACATGTTACATTTAGCTCCAGTTTGGAGCCCAATTTTGATTTTCCAAGGAGTTATTTGCTATTTTTGATCTCCAGCAAAAGGAGACTGGCTTGTCGTTGAGGGGAGTAATCAAGTCATTATCCTGCTCAAGAAGCTTCAGTGGCTCCCTAATGCTTCTAGGATGGAGTATGAATTCACTCCCTGTCATGACCTGGATTGCATATTACTGCCCCTCATGCTCCGTGACCTACGCCAATTGCCCATCTGTTGCTCCCTGAAATAAAACATCCCATTTCCCACCCCCCATGACTGTGCAGAGGCTGCTTCCCATGCTCTCCTTCTTCACCTATGCCTTTTAGACTTCCCCCTCTCCCAAGGTCAAATTTTGCCTTGTATAAGAAGTCTTCCCTGATCCCCTCAATTTTTAGTACTCTTACCCTGCCCAATTCCACCCTTGAAATTATTTTGTATCCTCTTTGCATATATTTGACATTTAGTTATCTATGTATAGATTGTATCCCCTCTCCCCTCTTCCCCCAATGAAATCTGTTTTGGTATAACCAGTGCTGGCACCTGATGTTTTGGTGCATATAGAGGTTTTAATAAAATGCTTGTTAAACTGAATTGAAGGAGAGACTCCTACATTTCATCCTTGCCTCCATGGACACCTGCTTTGCTTTCCCAGACAACAGCTAAGCATTTCCTTCTCTTCTTGGGAAAATGGACTTTAAATAAACCACACCCCCAAAGCCCCTCTTCCCTGTGTGACTCCCATTGACTATCATATGGAGTTACAGGGGAGTTACACTCCCAGCACAAACCTCACCAACCCAAGACTGGAGCAGTTCTTGTAATCTTTTTCTCAGCCCCCTTTGCCAGCTAATGCTGACCTTTGTTTCTAGGAGCTGCTCAGTCTGGGCAAATAGAGGACAAACTTCATTTGGAATCCTGGCCTGTCTAGGTCAGAAAACACTGGAGAATAATAAAACCTGCTTTCCTAAAGATGAGATGGGACTTGGGGACTCTTGGGAATGTTATTTTTCAATCGATGACATGAATCCTGTGCTCAATTTAAAACACACACAAGCTCACAGTCACACACACACAAAGATAAAGGGAGGACCAGGCACACAGAGATGCACACTCACACCCAGTGAATTTGTTTACACAAAGAGGTACAGACTATATGGAGACATGCATAGGAGAGACCCACACAGATAGATATGCAATGATATACACAGGAAAGTATATGTAAGAAAAGTATAAAACTGTATGCATACCCTAGTCTTGGGATGTCTATTAAGACAACTGAGTTGATGGGATCTGAAGTTTCTAACCATTCATTATTTCTACATCTCTGCTGATAGAGTAAGCACCTGTCCCAGAAAACATTGCCTCCTGTGGTTGAGGTAAAGGACCCTTAGGGTATCACCATCCCCACACTGGGACTGTCTCGTGGAAGAGAAGATGCCTCCCCACTTGGGACTGAGGGAGCCAGGGGCAAGAACTATTATGGCCTGCTCACGACCTTCCAGTTCATTCCCTTGTTCTTCCTTCCTCTTGTGAGATCTCCCCTGTTAGGCTACATCACAGCTTCTGGATCCCTTTACAGGGCTGAGTAGAGGTGGGCTTAGAAGAGTTAATTTGGAATTGTCTCTGTTTTACAGATTGGTGGTCTTGAAGGGATGGGAGGGAGTTTCAAAGGCATTTAGTTCTCCCTTCTTGTGTCACAGGTGAGGAAACAGAGGCCCAGAGAGTTATGTGGTTTGTGACTTGCCCAAGGTCACACACAACTGGGACCCAGGTCATTAAACTCCACTGTGCAGCTATTTATACCATATAAAATGCATTTCAATCATTCACACATTTCTTGACTCCCCAAAATGGGAAAGAAATCCGTGTGTGTGTGTGTGTGTGTGTGTGTGTGTGTGTATGTGTGTGTGTGTATTGGAGCACATAGTACAGCAGGAAGAAACATTACCAAATTGTTTTTAAAATGCCTGGGAAGGGTCAATGAGAGAGGGAAACAGGGGGCAGACCTCTGGCCAGTTACCTTTAACTATCCAGCTGGTGCTACAATGCAACCTAGTACTACAACCACACAGCACAATTACTGCAGCCAAATCATGGAATCACCATGATTGTCACTGCAGCAAATGCAGCAGTCACTGCAACAGTCCAGTCAGAACAGGCAGCAATGCAGCATCATCCACTTACTGCAGTCACACAACCCAGTCAGTGCCATAAAATTGTCCATATTGCAGCAACACTGCCCGATTACTGAACCCCCCCCCCAAAAAAAAACCCCTCTTAGGCCAACCCTGAGGTCCCACAGCCCAGTCCCCACGGCAACAAAGCCTAGACATCACAAGAAAACAAATTAGTTGCATCAGCCATGCAACCCAATTACTGCAGCTAAACTACCCAATCACTACAGCAACAGCCCCATTAGTGCAGGAAACAGTTACTGCAACAAAACAGTCTGGCTCTCCCAGTGATGCAACCCAGTCAATGTTGCACATCGGTCCAGCTGCTGAGTTAACTGAGTCCAACTGCAACAGTTAAGCCAAATCCCTATTAAGGTAAAGTTGATTTGGGGAAGGAGAACAGACAGATATGTTCGGGGGCACAGATTAAGATCATTTCTTTTCTCCCCATCTTTCTTCCCTTTCATTGTAATGACCTCTCCTCTCACTAAAGAGATTTTATTCAAACTTTCCCCATGTCATGCAAGAACTGGGGTTTAGATCAGAAGGACAGCTAACACCGTTCCTTACCCAGTTTTTTTTCATTCTGTGGTAGTCTATTATTTTTGAATGTTAAGAAATAAGATAGAATTGAACTGGGGGGAGAGAGGGACAGGCTGGCTTAATCCCATTCACATCCAGGTGGCTGCTATTGGCAGAGACTGGTATTCACTGTCCAGCCAGGGAAGTAATGAGGTTTCCCAGCTAAGGTTTTAGCTAGGGGCAAGAGAAGGGAAGAGAGTAAGTTTCTCAGCGTCCTTAGGGAGCGACAAGGGACTCAGCATTTATTTATATAGTACCTACTACGTGCTAGGCATTGCACTAAGCACCTTTACAATTACCTCATTTGAACCTCACAGAAGCCCTGCAATAGCAAGAGCTATTATTATTTCCATTTTACAGTTAAGGAAACTGAGGCAAACAGAGGTTAAATGGTTTGCCCAGCATCACACAACTAGTAAGTGTCTGAGGCCAGATTTTGAACTCAGGTCCTTTTGATTCTAGGTCTAGCACTCTATTTATTGTGTCACTAGCTGGCTCTAAAGTACAGGACCTTTGGGCTACTCAGATTTCCTAAAAAGAATGTTTGGTCATTGGTCAAACTGGGCAAGGATTCCTCCATGTGAAAGGAATGAAGAAACCAGACTCAGCCCTGTAAAAAGTCCTAGTGAGTGGGGAACAGAATCTATTTATCTAGCAGAATGTTTCCTGGTTGATATCATATTCTCATCAGGAATGGGGAAAAGGGTAATTGGATTTAAATGTCAAGATGTTCCCTGTGTGGGTCTGAAGTCACATATCTATTTTCTCAGCTATGGCTTTTCCCCTCCCTGTGATTATGAAAACTGTGATCGTTTGGCGATGGTGCTGCCGGGGAGCCGGATCTCTAGGATTTGGGGATAAATGCTGAGTCGAGGCCTCAAGGTTCTCACACAGGCATCAGATAGCAACAGGGAAACAGGGTGAGGTGAGGGCAGAGCAGAGTGGGGTGGGAGTGGGGGGGGGTCAAAGCAGGTGAAGTATGAACTCCCCAGTCAGGTAAAGTGGGGATACAATTACCCTGAGAAAAGGTTCACATGATCTACAGGCGACTATTCTCATCCTCTCTGTGGCAGAGGAGGGTGAGAGACGGGCCAGGCTCGGTTCCTTCAGGCTCTGGGGAGGTTCAGACTTCATCATAGGTTGTGCCAAACGCTAGCTGGTCTCTCAACTGGAAGCAGGTTTCTTAATTAGAGGACAATTCCTTCTCTGTGTGCTGAGCTGCTACCTGTCCCTGGGTTTTCAAAAGCCAACCTTTAGGACACAGCAGTGTAGGGAGGCTGACCTCACCCTATGCTTCTCTAAATCTTCTCTCCAATCAATTAACTTCATGGTTACAACCAGATGGTATTGTTCTGAATAACAAATATCCTGCATTGGGTACCCCAAACCCAGGAACCATGCTTTGTCTTCTAAAATATACTGCAGCCATAGGCTTTGGGTTCAAAACCTCAAATCTGCCACTTACTAACCTAAGTAACCTTGGGGTGTCATAATCCCTCTGGGCCTCAGTTTCCTGCTCCATAAAATGGGGAGCTGGAGTCAGATGACCCCAAGTTCCTTTCTGGCTCTATGAATCCCTGATCAGGAGAATACAGTGACACTGAAACCCAATGACTAATTCAGCAAACTTAATTGAGTACCTACTATGTACAAGGCGCTATGCTGGGCAATGGGGATACATCAACAATTATTTATTAAGAACCTACTATTCTCTAGGCACCGGGAATACAAGTGCAAAAAAAAAAAATGAAACCATCCCTACTCTGAATACAGAACACGGATTAAATTGAGGTGGTAGAGAACGTTAACAATGAGTTGCTTAAACTCCTGGAGTCTTGGTTTTCTCATCTATAAAATGAAGGGCTGGACTAGATGACCTTGAAAGTCCCTTCCAGCACTGGATCTAGGACTCTCTAAACTGGAACAGGGGTGGGAAAGGGTTTTAAGGAACACTCATGTTCATTTGATGGACGATGACGATTCAACAAAGGAAAAAGAGCTGTCAGATACAGAGGAGGAAAAATAGGAGAGGGGAAAGGCATGGATGCCAATGGGGAAAGGCTTAAGGAAGGCTTCATGGAGGAGGCAACAATGGAGCTGAATCTTGAAAGAAGATGAAAATTCTGAGAAAAGGAGTGAATGTGTTCCAAGCATGGAGGATGGCTTGTATAAATACAGAGACATAGGGAATGGAGCATCAAGCTTCAGGAATAGCTAGCAGACTAGTTTGTCAGAACTGTGTAGTTCAAAAAGGGGAGTAGTTTGAAATGAGACTGGAAAAGGAGGTTAAAACTAGACTGTGGAGAACTTTAAATGCTAGGCCAAAGATCCTGCATTTTA
Source organism: Petaurus breviceps papuanus (assembly GCF_028583685.1). NCBI lineage: Eukaryota > Metazoa > Chordata > Mammalia > Diprotodontia > Petauridae > Petaurus > Petaurus breviceps. The sequence goes on along the minus strand of NW_027185754.1, from coordinate 19,966,882 downwards.
TCCTGGAGGCAACAGGGAGCCACTGAAGACTTTTGAGCAGGAGAGTGATATGGTTGGACTTAATATGCCTTGGGAAAATTATTTTGTTGTCTGTAGGGAGGATGGATTGGAAAGGTGAGAACAAATAGTATCCTATTATAGTGATCAAGGTGGAAGGTGATGAAGGACTGAAGGAGACTGGTCACTATATGAGTGAATAGGTGATGGATGAAAGAAACAGTGAAGAGGTAGAATCAATAAGACTTAGGAATTGATTTGGACTTGGTGGGCAAAAGAGGAAAGAATCAGGGATAACAAGGAGGTCATGAGACTGAATTATAGGAAAGGTAGTGGTGCCCTCACCAGAAACAGCATAGTCTGGGGGTGGAGCATCTCTAAGGGGAAGAGAATGAGTTTTACTTTGGACACATTGAATTTGAGATTCAGACGACTGTAGAAGCAAGTTTAGAGTTCAGGAAAGGGAAAAGGGCTGGGCATATGTGGATTTTAGAGTCATTTTCAATGAGATCATACTTGAATGTATGGAAGCTGATGGAATCATCAAAGGAAAGAGTACAAGGAGAAAAGAGAAGAGGACCTAGGACAGGGTTTTAAGGAACACTCATGTTCATTTGATGGAAGATGATGATCTAACAAAGGAAAATAAGAAAGAGCTGTCAGATACAGAGGAGGAAAAATAGGAGAGGAGAATGTCATGGATGCCAATGCAGAAAGAAATGTCAACAGTGTTAAAAGCTATAGACAGGCCAACGAGGATTCAGACCATCAAAACTAATTAGACTTAGCAGTTAAGAGAGCAACGACAGTCTTGGATTGAACAATTTCTGTAGAGTGATGGGAACAAATCCAGGTCGCATAATGTTGAGAAGCAAGAGACTGGCAAGAAAGTGGAGGCAGCAAGTGTAGATGATTCTTTCAGGCAGTTTGGCAATAAAAGGGAGGAGAGACATAGAATGGCTTCTAGAGGGGAACTTTTCAGAGCAAGGAGAGGATCAATCTGGGAGAGGGAATTGTCTGAAGACACTGATATGGCTACAAAGAGAACGCCCCTAACAAATTAGATTTTTAAAAGATGACATAAATATAATAAAATTCATTTGGAGGAAGAAAATATTGAACATAAAAAAGAAAACATTGGAGAAAAGTAATAATGAAAGAAGAATAGCGTTTCCATACCTCAAATTATATTATACAACAGTAATCATCAAAACTGCTCTGTACTGGATAAAAAAGAAAAAAAAGTAAATTAGTAGAACAGACTACAATAAGAAGAATCAGAAATAACTGAACTCAATAACCCAGTGTTCAATAAACCCCAAAACATAAATTACCTGGGGTAGGAACTCCATATTTGATGAGAATTGTTGGAAAACTGGAAAGCAGCCTGGCAGAAATTAGGTTTAGATCAATATCTTATACCATGTACCACAATAAACTTAAAATGAACATGAGACTCGAATAGTAAAGGTCATGAGATTAAAGGTTAGAAGAGAATCAGATCAGGTACACTTTACAGCTATGGCTAGGGAGTGAATTCTTAATCAAAGAAGAGATAGAGGTGATCAGAAAAGATGTAAGGTAACTGTAATGACATGAATTTGAAAAATTTTGTCCCAAAAAAATTAATGCAATTAAGATTAGAAGGGAAAATGATGACTTTGGGGAAAAACGTTATACTATTGAACAATAATAATAGTAGTAATAACAATAACTAGTATTTATATTTCACTTAGGGTTTGAAAGCTTTTTACAAATATTATCTCATTTTATCCCCCAAACTCTGGGTGATAGATGCTATAATTATGCCCATTTCACAGATGGCAATGAACCTATATATATATATATGTATATGTATATGCATATGTATATGTATGTGTATATGTATATGTATATAGCAGCAACAGCAAAATTTGATAGGGAACCCTTCCCTATTAGAGAGAAAGTCAAAGGAAGTGAAACAGTTTTTTAAAAAAGAATTGTAAATCATCAATAACCATATGAAATAATACTCCAAAATCATAATAATAAGAGAAATCTAAATCAAAGCAATGAATCCCTGAAGTTTCACCACATGTCCAACAAATTTGCAAAGATGAAAAGAGAGGGAAAGGAGTAAACTTTCATTAAATGCCTACTATGTGTCAGGCATTGTGTTAAGCACTTTACAAAATCATCTCATTCTATCCTTCCTACAATCCTGTGATGTAAGTGCTATTATTACCTCCATTTTACAGTTGAGGTAAACTGAGGCAGACAGTTAGGAAGCATCTGAGGATGGATTTAAATTCAGATCTTCCTGACTCTAGGCCCAGCAATCCAACCACTTAAGAGTTTGTGCCTTAAGAGACACAAACAATCAATGTTAGAGGGGTTGTAAAAAAAAAAAAATAAAGGATATACTGATGCACTATTAGTATAAGCTGTGTATTGGTCCAGCCATCTTGGAAAGGAATTTGGAATTTTGCTAATAAAGTGACTAAACATACACTTTTTTTGCCTTTTGGAGGGCAGTTGGGGTTAAGTAACTTGCCCAAGGTTACACGGCTAGGTTTTTTGTGCGGGTGTTAAGTGTCTGAGGCCGGAACTGAACTCGGATCCTCCTGACTCCAGGGCCGGAACTTTACTCACTATGCCACCTAGCCACCCCTAAACATACACTTTTAAACCCTTTGCTGCAGACATCCCACTACTAGAAGCATATACCCCCAAGAAAGTCAATAATAAATGGAAACAAAGTAAATGTTCATTGATCGGTGGGGGTTGAACAAGTTGTGGCACATAGATTTATTGGAATACTGATGACTCTAAGAAATGATCAATATGATAAATACAGGGAAGCATGGGAAGAATTGTATGACTTGATACATGGTGAAGTTTCAAGAACCAAGGAAAAGATACATGAGCGCACCAATGTGAATGAAAAGAGCAGCAAGAGGAAAACAAACCAGACTGGATGCTATGTAGTTATAATGACAAAGCTTAGCTATAAAGAAGGGTTAGGAGAAGGCACCTCCCTTTATTCTTTATAAGATTCAGGGGGACTAAGGGTATAGCACACTGTCTCTGATAACAGGAACTTATAGATTTTCTAGGTGGTGCTGTGGATAGAATGCTGGCCTGGAGTCAGGAAGACTTGAGTTCAAATCCAGCTCCAGATACGTACTAGCTGTGTGACCCTGGACAAGTCACTTAGCCCTATTTGTCCCAGTTTCCTTAGCTGTAAAATGAGCTAGAGAAGGAAATAGCAAATCACTCTAGTATCTTTGCCAAGAAAGCCCCAAAAGGGATCACAAACAATGGAAAACAACAACATAACATTTTTCCCTTGCATTCATTCTTTGCCATAAGAGACAGCTCTATAGGAGAAGAGGAAGAGGTGTTCAACTGGGAAATGTCAGCAATATAAAAAGAAAGGGTAGAAATAAAATTCTAAATCTATCTATATATACATACAGAAAAGGGAAACAAGGGAAAGAAGTGTGAAGTGATGGATCCATAAGACTAATGATGGGAGTCCTGAAATATAGAATGAACTAAGGTTGGTAAGAAAAGCTAAGAATAGAAAAAAAATTTTTTTAAAGATCAATCAATCAATAAGCATTTTTTAAATGCCTATCATGTCCCTGGCACTATGGGAGATGCTACGGATACAGAGATGAAAGCAAAAAAGTTCTTGCCCTCAAGGAGTTTCTATTCTAAAAAGACAATATATACTCACATAGGTATATAGAAAACACATACAAGACAGATAAAAGGTATAATGGTGCTTTGTAATTGCCAAATGGAGAACCATGCTAGGGATGAACAGGACCTTCACTCCTGGATATGGGTGAAAAGACAGAGACTATCCCAGTCTGGTAGTTGGAAATATGCAACCCATTCCAGGATTACTATCAATGGGAAGAAGCTGTTCCCACCTCTGCAGTAGGGGAATACAAAATGTCTTCTTCCAGAAGCAGGCCCTACTTACTGTTTTCCACATGAATGCCTCTATCTTAGCTGATCTCGGAACTCAAAAAGCTCCTTTTCTTAGGTCATCTTGGGGAAGGGGAGTCATTTGATGTTGGGGGTGAGGAGTAAGGAACAGTATCATGAAAACCCAGAAAGGAGAAAATATCCAGAAGGAGGAGATGGTGAACAGTGTCCGATGTTGAAATGAGGTCAAGAAGGATGAGGATTAAGAAAAGCCTTAGGATTTGGAAATTAAGAAATCATTGGTAACTTTAATGCAATTTTGGAAGAAAAATTAGGATCCCAGGAGGGAAGGAATGGCTTCTTGAAGTGCATGGGATGATAATGATTGGTAACTTAGATTAGTTTTTTTTACTTTACTGCCATTTTATCTGCCATGGAGATGACCTTTAGACTGGAAAGAACAAAATGAAAATGGTCCAGAGGGAGTTGATACCCAAAATAAATAAGTAGATATAAAAGAGCACATAGCTTCTCTTGATGAGTTCAAGTTACCTGACCCAGGTGAACTATATTCTCAAGTACTGAAAGAACTGGCAGGTGTGACAGCTAAACCACTGTCAGTGATATTTAAGAGATCTTAGAGAATGGGAGAGGCTTTGCAGGATGGGATACGGGCAAATGTCCTTATTTCCAGAAAAAGAGGAAGAGAGGGACAGGGACAGTAACAGGATTAGGGAAAGAGAGGAGAAGATAATAATGGAACTTGCAAGCTATAGGCCAGTTAGCTTTATTTCAATTACTGGCAAGATGCTAGGATATATTGTTGAAGAGATGTTTAGTGAACCATCTAGAAAAGGAAATGTAGGGGTGGCTAGGTGGTGCAGTGAATAGAGCACCCGCCCTGGAGTCAGGAGGACCTGAGTTCAAATCCGGCCTCAGACACTTGACACACTTACTAGCTGTGTGACTTTGGAAAATCACTTAACCCCAATTGCCCTCCAAAAAGCAAAAAAAAAAAAAAAAAAAAAAAAAAAAAAAAGAAAAAGTAGATTCAAATAGCCAGTATAGCTCAGACCAGCCTTATTTCCCATTTTTGTCAAGGCTACTATATTTGTAGGTCACAAAAATTCTGAGTATAGTTTACCTAGATTTTAGTAAAACATTTGACAAAGTATCTCATGTTATGTTTATGGGAAAGAGGGATATGTGTGGGCTGAAAGATAGTATGATTAGATGAATTTTGCACTTGTTGAATGACAGGACCCTAAAAGTAGACATGAATGGTACCATGTGAACTTGGAAGGAGGTATCCAACACTACACTCCAAGGATCTGTGCTCAATATCATGTTGTTTAACATTTTTACTGATTATTCTTATAAAGGCCTAGGTAGAATGCACTTATCAAATTTTTGGATGACACCTAATATGCTGGATGAGAGTCTGAATCCAAAAATATCTTGACAGGCTAGAACACTTGAGGGAATCTCATGAGATGTAATTCAATACTGATAAATGTAAAAATTCTACAGTTTACATTCAGAAAGATGAATGTACAAGTACAATATGGAGGACAAAGATTTAGACAGAGCTCTGTCTGAAAAAATGAGGTGGTTTTACTGGACTATAAACTCAGAATGAGGCAATAGTGTGATATGTTAACAACAACAAAAAGCAAATGAAATTTCTTGGCTACACTAAACAGATGATAGTTTGTAGGAATAACAAAGCTGAAAATCCCTCTGTACCTTGCCCTGATCAGCACACATCTAGAATAAAGTCTTTGCAACACATAAAAACATTCATAAGCTAGAGAGTGTCCAGAAGTGGGCAACCAGGATGGTGAAAGGTATTGAGTCCATTCCATATGGGGACTCGGTGAAAGAACTGCAGCTAGTCAGTGTAGCATTAGATGGTGAGCTCCTTGAAGGCAAGGACAATCTTCTGCCTTTTTTTGTATCCCCAGATATTAGCAATGCCTGGCACAAAGTAGATGTTAATAAATGCCTATTGACTTGGTTGACCGAAAAGAAAAGGAGGAGCTAGGGAGCACATGAGAGTTATATTCAAGTACCCCAAGTGCCGCTATGTGGAAGACATATTAGACTTTTTCCAAATCTAATCATAATAAGCTTAACAAATGCTTGTTGACTGAAACATTTGTTGACTGATCTGTTTGGCGCCAAAAGGCAGAACTAGGTCCACTGGGGATAGAAATTTCTGAAAAAAAGATTTAGGCTTGATGCCAGGAATCAATTTCCTAACAATCTGAGGCTCTCCCAAAATGGAATGAGCTGCCTCAGGAAGAAGTAAAGTTCCCCTTCACTAGAGAGCTTCCAGCAGAGGCTGCTGAAGGACCATTTGCTGTGTGGGTTGGATTAGGGAGCTGCTAAGGTCCTTCCTAACTCTGAAATTCTGTGATTTTGAGCTGGCAGGTTAAGGAAGGTTTTTATTTTGCTTTGTTTTAAGAAAACAAGTTTAATACATGCCTTCTGCATTAGCTTCATTGTCATTTCCAAATATATCACTTATTCCTGACCATGGCATGGAACTGAATTCTCCCTTGCAATGAGTAAAAACAGCAAAGCAAAAGCAATGGACACAGTTACCATGTCTGGCCAGGCATGCAACTTTCTGCCTTGGCAGACCCTAGGTTTTCTGTCCGGGGAAGTAAGGTATGTTTCATCATATGATGGTCTATCGGTGCTTTTTTGGTAATTCAGTGTGGCTTTCTGTGAGTGATCCTTTCACATCACCATTATAGACAGACATTGTGCATATTGTTCTTCTGATTCTATTTCTATCAGTTCGTATGGATCTTGCCGTGTTTCATGAATTTTTCATAACTGTAATTTTTACTGTGTAATAACATTCTATTACATTCATATACCACAATTTGTCTCCCAAGTCATTAGGCGTACCCTTTGTTTCCAGCACCTCACAATGTGCTGCTATACATATTTTGGTATATATGAGACCATTTTCTTTTCTTCTGTTTCTGACCTCCTTATAGTATATGTCTCATAGTGGGACAAGTTAAAAGTGGGGTTGACCTGAGCATTTTTGTAGGCATTTGGGAAGGAGCCAATAGATAGAGAGAGGCTGAAGGTAAGAGATGAAGGGAGTGATGATATGTCAAGTTACTAGAAAAGATGGGAGGGTACAGGATTCATGGCACAAATAGAGGAATTATTCTTGTCAAGAAGGGCTATCTCTTTCTTAGAGAGACGAATAAAGATGGAAAGAATGAAGAAAGACATTGGGAGGGGGTTTCCCACAGTATGGAGAAGGGCGTCATAATGGATGACTTCATTTTTTTCAGTAAACTAGAAGAGGCTATCTGTTGAGAAGAGGATGGTGGACAGTGTTAGTGACTTCATGGGAGAAAAGATGGTTCAGAACTCTGCTAGGAGGAGTGGGCTAGAGGTTCTGATCAGGAAGAATGGAAGAACTGCCTTACAGCAGTGAGATTAAATAACACAAATATACAAGGAATCAGGTTAGTAGAGTTGTTATTTCCTCTAGCAGCATTTAAGAACTCAGAGAAGCAGAGAAGGTGGAAAATGGTGGGGATGATCCAAGGTTGAAGATTAACAATGCATGAAAGATAAAGGAAAAGGGGAACAAAAGAGTTGAAAGCAGAGAAGAATGTAACACTGAATTCGTTAGTTGTAGGTTAGTTGATTAACTCAAGACAATTAAGGAAGAAAAGTGGAGCCAGAGGAGTGTGGAGGTTGTAATGATATGGAGATGCTGTGAGATAACATTTAGGAGTAGTGAAGCAGAAGGTAGAAGGGCAGGAAATAATGACCAGAGAGAACTTCAGAGTTACTGGAGGTAGCATAATGATGGATGGTGGAACTTGGAGTATGACCATCTTTATGGGTCACTGAAGTAGACTGAAGAAGCAGATCGTGAAAGTCTCCTCTGCCCTGTACTCTCATTGGTACAAAGTAGCTGGATGGTCTCAGGAAAGAGAGGAGGCTTCTGGAAAGATCTTTACTTACTGTGTAATCATAACGCAGGCTTAGATTAATGAACATACCAAGCAATCCCAGACACATCTCATTGCATACACCTGCTTATGTTCTAGAAATCAGATGTGTAACCATTAAATAATAACCATTAAATGGTTTTAAAGCACCAGCCTTGTACTAAGTACCATCTAAGGGTTCTACCCTTAGAGAGGTCCAAATCTGAGGGGACTAGACATAGTTCCTGCTTCTAAGTTGCTTCTAGCTCAAGGGAATTTATTTAGATCCTATCCATGGAAAGTCCTTGGTCTGTGGAGAGAAACAAAGCCTTCCCCTCAAAAACCCCCAGTCTGAGGAAGAAAAATGACAGCAAATGGCAAGGGAAGTGGAGAAATATCTCTAGAGGTAGAGTCAAGGGGAAACAAGGTAGGTAGCAATGTAGGATAGTGGAAAAATCACTAGATGGAGAAAGAGAGAACTAAGGCAAAATCCTAGCTCTGTTACTTATTTCCTGCGTGACCATGGACAAGTCACATGCCTTGACAAAACTGAAGCCATTTTGTTTTAAGATTCTATTCTGTGACTGAGTAGTTGTTATGTAAGTTGTTTTTCTGTGGTAAGATAAAGATTTGAGTAGTATAGTTTGGCAACGATGCACATTGTGCGTCCCAGACATGGCAAACAGCTATGAACAACTAACCCCAAACCTAGTTTAAAAAAAAAACACAAGAAAAAACCTTGGGGGTAGCTAGGTGGCACAGTGAATAGAGCACTAGCCCTGGAATTAGGAGGAGACGAGTTCAAGTCTGACCTCAGCCACTTGACACACTTACTACCTGTGTGACCTTGAGTAAGTCACTTAACCCCAACTGCTTGTCTTCCCCTACCCCCCCAAAAAAAAACCCCAAACCACCTGATAAACATTTGCTAATGATGTTAGTTTTGATTGATAGTTTACTTTCATCATAAGCTTAGATAATCAATGTGCAATCAGAACTTAGGTGTAACAAGCTAATGCCCATAGGCAGAACGATGAAAAACCCACCTGGAGACCCCTCATCGTTAACCTAATCTTAGCTCTTGGCTGGTTCTTGCATTTGACACACTTGAGACTTGAGTGTGATCATTGAGGACAGAGCTAACTAAGATTTTCCAACTTGCTGGACAGTCACCTCCGAGAAGGAGACACATGGCCGGACAGAGAGGGAAGCTTGTAGTTTAAGGAGATGGATGAGATATACGTACTGGAAAGTCCTAGGAAATCAGGCTGGTGGTTTATTCTAGTGGGGTTAATGTTTTTATTGTCTAATAAATAATAAACTAATGTTTGCACAATTTAATTAATAAAGTTTGATTGCTAGCATTGAAAAATATGTCTAATTAGTATTTCTGTTGCACTAGTTAGCATAAATCACAGTAAATCAGTTTTGCACATGCACTGTACATCACACTTTAATTCTAAAATATAATCCAACAATTGGATTTCTGTTTATTTCTTTTGTCTGAGTCAGTGTGTGGCAGGAATGTTCTAACTGATAATTAGAGGCAGCTGAGCAGATTACACATTCCTATCTCAAGAAAAAAATGGGAAGAAATTCCATGATGAGCTCCAAATGGACACATGACCTAGATACAAAAGGTCAGATTATAGACAAATTAAAGGAGCAGGGAAGGAGATAGCTTTCAAAATTAGGGTTACAGAGAGTTCTTGACCAAACCAAGGCTAGAGATCATAGAAGATAAAATGGACAATTTTGATTATGTAAAATTAAAAAGCTTTTGCATAAATAGAATATAGTTAAGTGAGAGGAAGAATTGTTAACTTGGAAAAAAGCTTTTAAGCAAGCTTCTTTGATAAGACTGACATCTGATATACAAGAAATTGATTCCAATCCATGGGAATAAGAATCATTCTGTGATAAACAATCAAAGGATATGAAAAGTCAGGTCTTGAGAAATCAAACTAAGAACAACATATAAAAATGCTCCAAATCACCAATAATTGTAGAAATGGAAATGAAAACAACTCTGGGGTCACATGCATCAGATCAGCAAAAAAGATTTTAAAAAAGGGAAATTCACAACTGTTAAGGCCACTTTTGAAGAGGCAGGTGAATGCATTGGAGATGGAGCTGATATATAGGTACTGCCTACTATATACTACCTACTGAATAGGTATTGCCATTCTGGAAAACAATTTAGAATGATGACCTCTACCTTTCCAAATCACCAAACTGTGCATGTACCCTTTGACCTAGTGACAGGACTACTTCACTTGTAACACAAAGAGAAGGGAAAGGGAGAAAAAAAGGAAGAGAGAGAAGGAAGGGGAAGGAGAGGGGAAGAGAGAGAGGGAGAGGGTGAGGGAGAAAAGGGTAAAGAGAGAGAGAGAGAGAGAGAGAGAGAGAGAGAGAGAGAGAGAGAGATGTACAAAAATATTTACTGCAGTATTTTGTGTTATACCAAAGCACTTGAAACTAAGGGAATGCCAGTTAATTGAGAAATCACTGAACAATTATGGTATATGAACACAATGAAATGTTATCATGCCATAAGAAATTAAGGGATAGGTTCAGACAATCCTGGGAGTTCTTGTATGAACTACTGTAGATTGAAGTGAGCAGAACCAGGAGAACTATTTATGTAATGATTATAATAACATTGCAAAGAAAAAAAACTGAAAAGCCTAAGAATTCTGTTCAGTGCAATGGTTAAGGACAACTCCAGGGACCAAAGATGAAACATGCTACCTACCTCCTGACAGAGAGGTGATGGGCTAAAGGTGAAAGATGAGACATTATTTTTTATTTATCCATTTTTTTTGTTTTATTTTATTTAACTATATTTTTGTTTGCTTTATTTAACTATATTTATTGATTATAAGAAAATAGAAATTATTTGGGTGGAAGGAGAATTTGGGAGGTAGAGTGGAATTATGATAGGCAGGAAAAAAAGAATGTTAAGAGCATCAATGAAGCATTTTTTTAAGTGCACAGAATAGAACAGAAGGAGGTTCAGAGGGAAACATAGACAAGTGGGATAACTTTGGATCTAATGTGCCGAATGTATTATATACTTTAAAAATACCAAGTAACAGCTATCTACGCACAAGGCGCACGTTGGTTTCCTTCCTTGAGGAGATGGTGAAAGGACTGGAGGAATGGAGTACCTCCACAATTTGAGTTATCAGGGGAAATGAAGTAAGTATTCCTTGATAGAATGGCACAAGGAGGAAACAAGAAAAAAGGCTGTGAAGAGGAGGAGGGGAATTCTAATCCGTATCAGGAGACTTGAGTGTGGAAGAATGTGACACAAGGAAGGCAAGGAAGGAGAATCACTGAATATTTGGAGCTAGACAACAAGGAGCAAGAAGGAGGGAGAAGAGGGGGAAGCTGGACCATCTCAATTCAATTCAACCAGAAGGGAGTAGTTTCTTGTGTTTCAAAGAATAATGAAATAGATCCAGAGGCAGCTGGTGGTACAGTGGATAGAGTGTTAAATGTGGAGTCAGAAAGACCTGAGTTCAAATCTGAACTCAGACACTTCTTAGCTCTGTGACCTTAGGTAAGTCACTTAACTCCAGTCTGCCTTAGTTTCCTTATCTGTAAAATGGGGATAATAATAGCACCTACCTCATTTGGTAGTTGTAAGGATGAGATGATGTCTCTTAAGTGCTTTGTAAACCTTAAAGAGCTATGTGAATGTTAGCATCATCATCATTACAAGACACTGGGTAAGAGATCACCCAGTGATGGTCAAAGGAAGAAGAGTCAAGTAATGATCGTTGGTGAGTCCATTCTTTGAAGGGCTCTAAGGTAAATATTTGTTGACATGACATAAACAATAAGGAAGTCTGCTGTCTTTGTGAGGATATGTATCTAGGATGTAAAAGAGAACTCCCAGGATGGGAGTATGCTGGTAAATATTTAACATCTAGCTCTTTGCCCCCAAAATATATGCATGACATACTTTTAAGTTTAATCTGCAATAGTAACATTTTCCCGTCATTTTTAAGTCTAGAAAATCAACAAAACCATAAATCAAACCCCGATTTTTTAGCATTTGCTGATTTCTTAAGTATAAATGCTCACAATGAAAATTGAACAATTGGCCCACACTTCTACCCCAAGACTTGTCAAACCTAATAATCATGACTACCCACCTCCCATGGGGGTACAAATTACACCACCCACAGGAACTTAGAAAGTAATGCTTAAGGATTATAAGGTACTAGGCAAAAAACAAAAACAAACTGGCAGACCTTAGGGAACAGGTGGCATCTTCAACTCTTCACTCTCATTCACAAACTGTGTCTAATCAGTTGACAAGTCTTGTTAACCCTACCTCCTACACCACCTGTTCCACCTGGCCGCTTCTCTTCAGTCCTAAAATATTTTCATGTCATCCGGTTCCTGCCCTCCTGTGTTCAACAGATTCCCTGTAGACCTTTTCCTTGGATCTCATGTAAAGGTCTAGGGTCAGGATTTCAGGCCTCCTGCAAGGGGTCAAGTACCAAAAGGACCATCATATGAGGGTTGGTCAAATGAAGTAAGGGTACTTATTCTGGAAAAGGGAAGATTTGGGAGAGGGGCATGATGGCCATTCTCAAGTATTGGAAAGGTTGCCACAGAAAGAGAGAGCAGATTCACTCTGCTTGGGGCCAGAGTGCAGAATTAGGAACATTGATTGGAAATGGAAAGGAGGTCTATGTCAGTTTGATGTAAAGGAAAACTGTTTTAATTAAAGCTGTCTGAAAGGGAAGGGGCTGCCTTCGAATGTACTGAGTAGAAGCTTTCTGCAGAGATTTTTTTGTTTTGCTTTTTGGAGGGCAATTGTGGTTAAGTGACTTGCCCAAAGTCACATGGCTAGTAAGTGTGTCAAGTGTCTGAGGCCAGATTTGAACTCAGGTCCTTCTGACTCCATGGCCAGTGCTCTATTCACTGCACCACCTAGCCACCCCCCAGAGAGAGTATTTTTGATGGGCATCATAGAGGGGTTTCTTGGACTTGATGACTTTTGAGGTCATCCATTCCAGTGCTAAATCTGTGATCTTACAGTCAGGTATGGGTTGTACCAGATAACCTCAGAGGTCCCTTCCAACTCAGATTGTATTTCTCTGACACAGCTTGTATGTGGTCTGAGAAGGATGAGAAGGTGCCTCTTTTTAGGGAGATTACTTCCTAAGGGGAAGACATGACCCATATCCTTAAGGAGTCTCGGGTCTGAGAGGGTTGAAATACCTTTGCTTTCAGGCATATCCTTTCTGAAGGAAGGATATAACCCCAGTTCCCACCTTGGAATGGAACTGCTCTCTTGGACTGGAAGGTGAATGAGTCTATTGTTACCTCAGCCCCCTAAATCTCGTTCAAGATTCCCAGACTATGCTCCATCCCATCCAGCCATCCCCACAACCACAAGGGGGGGGCAGACAGCCAGTATAACTTGTGAGTGTGTATCTTGCCATCTGCCCTGTTGCTTTTTCCTCTTCTTCCTACTAAGTGCAGTGATCCTCCAGACCTGTATTTCCATAGATTCTGCCACCCCTCCTCCCAATACAGGCAGAGCTAATCCACTCAGCTTTGGGCTGTAATTCAAACCCTGGCCTTCTGATTCCCAAGCTATTTCTGTTACGGTCCTCTGAGGAGAAGGGAGGCTGCTTAGACTGGAAGGTCAAAGAGCCAGTCCTCAGCTCTCTATATCCATCCTACTTCAGACACCTAGACCACACTTCATCCTACCCAGTCACCTGCTGGGACACAAGGACCACCAGAGTGGCATAAACATCTTGCCATTTGTTTTATCTTGTAGATGTTTCTCTTCTCCCTCTTCTTTAGGGAACAACAATCAAATCAATATTACTATAGCTCCTAGAAAGGGCATAACCATCTCCTGCTGTATGGGTCCACTTCCATCCCAGTCTCCATAGACCTTCCCTGGCCTCCATTCCCCAATTCTGTGAACCCTCCTAGAAGGTGAGTTCCTTGAGGGCAGGGACTGTCCCACTTTTATATCTGTATTCCTAATGTCTAAGGCACAGAGATGATTTAATAAATGCTTGCTGACTAATAGAAACTTTGGTCTGAGAGGAAGAGAAGGAGTCATTGCCCTTCAGGTGTCTCCAGGCTAAGAAGTGATCACAGCCTCTGCCCTCAAAGAATCCCCATTCTTTTTTTTTTTTTGCTTTTTGGAGGGGGGAAGGTAGGGCAATTGGGATTAAGTGACTTGCCCAAGGACACATGGCTAGTTTTTTTGTGTTAAGTGTCTGAGGTAGGATTTGAACTCAGGTCCTCCTGACTCCAGGGCTGGTGTTCTATTCACTGCACCACCTAGCCGCCCCAGGAATCTCCAGTCTTAGGGGGAAGGCAGGGGTCTCTGCTCGCAGGAACCCCCTGGGCATGGGTGACATGATTTACAAATGTCATTGCTGTTCAGGTGTTTCAGTCGTGTCTGGTTCCTTGTGACCCCATTTGGGATTTCCCTGGCAAAGATACTGGATGTTTTGCCATTTTCTTCTTCAGTTCATTTTACAAATGAGGTAACTGAGGCAAACAGAGTGAATGACCTGCCCAGGGTCACACAGCTAGAACATGTCTGAGGCTATATTTGAACTCAAGAAGATGAGTCTTCCTGACTCCAGGCCCAGCACTCTATCCACTTGGCCACCTAGCTTCCCATTATAAACATTGAACAACAACAAATAGAACTAAATTTCATTAAATTATGAAGCATGTGGAATGGGCTATGGATTCTGGGAAGCAGGTTTGTAGGATTGTCCTGGAAAGGACCTTGGAGATCCTCTCCCCTCATTTTACAGATAAGGAAACTGAAGCTGAGATAGCAAAAATATCTTGCCCAAAGTCATCAAAGGTGGTAAGCAGCAGAGCTAAAATTCAAACCTCTAGGTTCTCTAGGTCCAGTGTTACTCCACTATGCCAAACTGCCTCTCTAAGACAGATTAGAGAGATCAAGGGTGTAATCAGGGGAGGCCTCATGGAAATAAGGGGAGGGTGTGACCACCCACTTCTGGACCCCGACTCCCTTCCTGACCTGGAACTTGGCTCTAGCACTGATGCGTTCAGCCCCCATTAGTACCTTCAGCATCCTGGTGAAGCCCATGGACCCCTTCTCAGAATGCTTTTAAATGCATAAAATAAAATACAAAGGAAAAGACGTGCTGAAATGCAGTTACCCAAAAAGAAGAAAAAAAAAATCTCACAGACTCTAGGGTAGGAACTCCTGATAACTTGGTTATTAAATAGGATCAAAGATTTAGAGTAAGAGGCTAGAACCATCATCTAGTTCAATCTACCCATTTCATAGATGAGGAAAATGAGTCCCAGAGAGGTTGACACCCACAATACCCCATGGATGGCACATGGCAGAGGTAGGATCTGAACCCAGGTCCTCTGATTCTAAATTCATTGCTGTTTTTACAATTCCATGGTAACTTTCCAATACTACCTAATGGAGACCCTACAGGAGGGAAGGAAAAGTCTAAGGGGTACCCAGAGGCTCATTATTGAACATGGGGCATTGCTTTCCACATACCAGCAGCTTTGTGGAAGGAGATCCTGTTGGGAGGGTCTCCCATTATGAGCCAGGAGCCTGAGGCTTTGCAGGAGGAGATTCCAAATGCGTGCCAAAGCTGGTGCTTGCTATCCTAGCAGCCACTGGCATGGGTTCAACTCTGCTGAGGATAAGTGCTAGAAGGTAGGACTGCTGAGGAGTTACTGAGGAAAGATATTGCTGGGAATCAGCACATGGCTTCTAATCCTGGCTTTGCTATACAATCTTGCATGGAGACAGTGTGGCATAGTAGACGGAGGCCATCCAAACCCTGAATCTAGTTCTTACTAGGTGCACGACTTTGGGAAATGGTCTTAGTCTTTCTGAGCCTCAGTTTCCTCCTCTGTAGAATGGGGATATCAACATCTGCTGTAGCCACCTCACAGGGGTGTTGGGAGGGACATGGGAGAGAACAGAAGTAAAGTAATTTATCAACTCAGAAGTATTAGATAATTACTAGTTTTCGTTGTTTTGGTCAAAGCCATTCGACCTCTTTGGCCCTCAGTTTCTTCAGCTGTAAAAGGGAAAAAAGATTATCTCAGCTTGGTCTTCATTTCAGAGATGTGATAAGGCTCAAACAAGATGTTCGATACCCACGTACTTGGAGAAGCCCCCAAGAGGGAGATCGGGAAGCCTAGAGCTGTTTTCATGGGATACAGGTGTGGTTTTCCTGGTTGGGGAAGGGAGGACCAAGGACATAAAACACTTTCTGACTCTGCTGGGAGCCTACTTTGTGTTAATTTGCCACTGAATTTCTAGGCCCTGAGCCAGAAGCCCAAGGCAGCATGGAATTCCGTCTTAGATAAAATCCCTTCCATCTCTTTTGACAACAATTCCCCAGCTGCATAATTTTCATTTATTTTAAACTCTGATCAGTCACTATGAGCACCAGGATAGGGCAGGAGTTGGTGCAGGAATGGAAAAGGATTGAGTTTCACTGACTGTGCCAGGGTCTGATCCCCTCTTCCTGAATGAGAGAGGCCTCAGGAGCTCCTAGGTGGGGCGCCTGATCCTGGTAGGTTGGATAGGACTGAAAACTTTTGACTGGGCATCAGGGTTTACCTTGGTGACCAGTCACAGGCCCAGAAGTACATGACTGCTCAGGGCACACCACCAGAGCGCTGAACCAATGGGGCCTCACGATCAGTTACTTATATACCATACAAACATAAGAACTGGATAGAAAGACAGTAGCAGGAGGTTGGGGTGATCTGGGTGGATGTATGCATATAATAAAATAATATCATTTCTATAGGGCTTTAAGGCTTGCAAAATGCTTTACATGTATTACCTCATTTGATCTTCATAACAAAGCTACAAGATAGGTGCCATTTTATAGTACAGGACACTGAGGGAAACAGAGGTTAAGTGACTTGCTCAGGGTCACACATCTATTAAATGTCTGAGTGAGGGAGGACTTGAACTCAGGACTTCCTGACTCTGAGTTCAATGATCTAGCTACTGAACCACTCACTGTGCATCACTGTCACTAAATGGGATGATGTCCCTCAGCCCTCGGTGTAGCCCAACATTTACTCTGGACTGAAGCACTGGGTCCAGAGTTGTAACTTTGTTGTTGTTGAATTGTTTTAAGTTGTGCCCAATTATCTGTGATCTCATTTGGGGTTTTCTTGGCAAAGACACTGGAGTGGTTTTCCATTTCCCTCTCCAGCTCATTTTATAAACGAGGTGATTGAAATAAACAAGGTTAAGTGACTTGTCCAGGGTCATACAGCCAGTAAGTGTCTGAGGTCACATTGGAACTCAAACCCTCCTGACTTCAGGGCCAGTGCTCTATCCACTGTACCACCTAGCTGCCCAGACTTGTAACTAAGATGGGGGCGATAGGGCCTCTGCATCAGGGTGGTGAAGTTTAGACAGTGCCGACAGCACTTGTATTCCTTCCTGAACTTATCAAATCCAGAACAAGGCTAATTCAGGACAACAGGAAGCTACCAGATGGTCCTGCTTTCTCCCCACTGAGATCATGAGCTCTTCCCTGACAACTGGCTGCCCCCCCCCCCACCCTGCTCCACCAGGAGTGGCCTTTCTGGCAGCAGTCTTCTAGTGTACAGGACAGCATCTCAGGGCCTGGCCTTTCAGGCTACCTGCCCCCAGTACAGTTTGGGGGGCTCTTCCCAGGTGCCAGAACTGTTAGTGACGACCCTGCTTGTGCCCTGAGCCTTGCAGAACTCGAGGGCCTTGTCTTGGCAGTAATGCTCTTCCCTAATCCAGGAAGATAATTTCAGAAGCTTCCAAAGCCAAAGCACAGCTCTGGGGATTTCTTCTCTTTACCTTCAGCCAAATTCAACTCACTCTCCCTGAGTTTACACAGGCCCATCACGAGCATGGCTGGGCAGCTCAGAGTAGGTGCACAAGAAAGGCTTTGGACAAAGTGATGTGGAAAGAGGATGCTCCCCCACTTCATTCATTCATTCTCACTCATGAGCCCTAGTCACTGACATTGCCTACATTATTCATACAGGACCCAGAATCTGGTATGACTTTGGCTCCCTATGACAAAGCTGCATTTCCTGAACTAATCCTCTCCATGACATAGGGGGTAGGATAGACTCAGAGTCAGGAAGATGTGAATTTGAATCCTCTCACTAGCTGTTAAATGTTAATAATGGAGATTAAACTTTTAAGTGTCTCCAGCTTTTTGGAGAGCTGCTTGTTAAACATTTCCTAGTACACCCCTGCTTTTATTTCTAAACCCCATGGTCTAGAAGGCAGATATGATCCAATCTTTGTTCAATATATGTGGAAGACAATGGGAGGCTGGTTTTTCTTTGGAATCATTTCTCTGGTTTCTAAAAACCAAACTGATTTGTCTCTGTTAAATGCGGTTCCGTCCTTAAGCGTCCTGTTGTCTGACTGGATTCTATGAAATGCTCATCTCTCTAGTCTACAATGTCAGGTTCTCTAAGAGTATCCATGTCTCCCCATCCTTGTGCTGTGTGTTGTAAACCTTAAAGTGGTATATAAATGCTAGCTATGAATAAGAACAATAGTGATATTAATAATTACTATAAATGCCTAGCACCAATGGAAACCCCAAGCTTAGTCAAACTCGGGTCACCTGGGGTGGGTACTAACAGGGCAGAAGCTTCTCCGGCAGCCTGTCAATGCCAGAAATCCCACCATTAGAATTTCATTTCCTCAGTGGGGAGGTGCTTCTTGTTATGTGTAGATTCCCCTGCGTGGGGTCACATACTCAAACCTCAGGGGTCAATCCACCTTAGTGGTCAATCAACCTTAGTTGACAGGCTCAGAGAGAGATCTGAGATGTCCTTCTTTTTTCCATTTTTGTCCAAGCTGTAGGAGGAAGGTGTGTCTGAGAGTTTTGTCTCTGGGCTCTCTCTGTGTGAGTCTGTCTCAGGCACTAATGAAGCGTGGGGTTTGACGGGCTGTTGCCAAACATGTCCCTTTTCCACAGGGAGCTGTCGGCTTGTAAGGATTTCTTCATTCTGCTAACAGCCTGTGAGGTCCTTCTTTAAATAGAATCTCGTCTCCTTATTCTAGCAACAAATGTCTGGCTGGGTGGGAGGTTTGGAGCTGGTCAGATGTTCCTGATGACAGGTAAGTGCTGTCATTTTGGCTGGCTGGCTGGGGGGAAGGGAGCGAGATCGAGGAAGGGAGGGAAGAGATCTTTCCTTGTTGGACCTGGGAAGGTGATTTTTCAGGGTAGTTGTCCTGGGGTAAGGGAAAGGGGAAGCCCTCATGGCAAATGGTGACCTGGAAGTATAAGTGTAATGGAGAAAGGGAGTGGAACAAAGAGGAGAAGGGGGAGAAAGATGGGCAAGGAGGGGACGAGGTGGGGGAAGGCACTTGGCTGGAGGCAGAAGCTCTGTTCTTTCTCACATTTTCGTTTTTCTCACACTGCCAGTGGTACATTTGACACCTCTTCCAATCAATCTGTGAATTCTCCTACACAATTTCTAGGCTTATTTAGTACATCAGAGACCATTTAAGCCCTGCCTGAATGTGCCCAGCCCCCTCCTCTCTCTCCTTCAGTGTTCAAGGAAAGTAAGAACCAGAAAGAGGTGACAGGGTATGGGGGCTCCTTCCCTAGGGGGAGAGGTTCCTCAATTCCTATTCTTTCCCCTCCCCAACCCAACAGGAGCTGGGAAAGTTTTAGGAAACAGGCTGGTTTTTCTTTTAAATCGTTGTTTTTGTTTTAAAAGTAGAACTGATTTGTCACTGTCAGCTGGGGCCCTGTCCTAAAGTGTTCTAGGGTCTGATCCAGTTTTATTAAATGGTTATCTCTCTTATCTACAATAGCAGGTGCTTCAGGATTATTAGTGTCCCTATCCTTGTGCCTGAAACTGCCTCCTTCTCCACCAAACAAGGCTCACAGTAAAGTACGCTCTCTCTCTCTCTCTCTTCCCCTCTCCCTCCCCCCTCTCTGTCTCTCTTCCCCTCTCTCTCCCTCCCTCCCTCCCTTTCTCCTGTCTGTCTCTGTCTCTCTCTCATTCTCTCTGTCTCTATTTGTCTCCATCTTTCTCTCTTTGTCTCTTTCTCCATCTCTCCCAGTCTGTCTCTGTGTCTGTCTGTCTCTGTCTCATCCTTTTCTCTGGGCTCTATGGATTTGTTCCAAAGAGTCTGGGCTTCGTGGGATGGCTCATCTCTCAAAGAGATGGCTGGCAGACAGGGAAGGGTGGGGAGGGGTTGACTTGCTCAAGCCACCCCCTTATTTGGGTGAAGAAGCCTACAGGCAAAGACAATCAATCATGTGGATTTGTGTTCTCCAGACAAATGCTTCAGGACCAAAAGCCAACTGGGAGCCGAAGCATCATCCATGGAAGCAGGCCAGGTATGTGGGTAAGTCAGTCACTGTCAGGGCAGCACAGTTAAGACACCAAAATCTGAGAATGAGGGAAGTTAAAATAAATGATGCACAAGATTTAAATTATATCCTCTTCAGCCCTAAGACCCAGTCAGAGGCACTAGGAATATTGCATCACTGTGTCTTTGGACTTTTGGTAACCAAGAGCTATTAATTAATTACCAAGACTTTGAAGAATATATACACACGCCAGGTAATTAACAATGTATTGGGCTGCTTCCAAAATGAGAATATTCTTAAGACTCTCAGAACCCGATTAGAGGTAGTGTGGATGGTAGAGAGGAAACAACCCTGGGCTGAGAATTCAGAGACCTGGGTTCTAGTTCCAATTCTATTCCCCAAACCCTCTGAGACTTAAGGCAAGTCATTAAATTTTTTTTTCTGGGCCATAGTTTCCTTCTTGCAAAATGGAGGAATCTGGATGACTTTCAATGATCTTTTAATTCTCTTTCCAAGTGAGGGGTGGGGCAGGATGGAGGGAAATATAGTTAGTCTTTCACAATATACCTACTATGGAAATGTTTTGCGTAGCTACACATGTACAACCTATATTGAGTTGCTTATCTTCCCAGTGGGGATGGGTGAGGAGGGAAGAAGGGAAAAAATCTGGAACTCAAAGTTTTAAAGACATGTGTATAAAAAAAAATTATTGTTTTTTTTTTGTCACATGCAACTGGGAAATAAGATATACAGGCACCAGCGTATAGAAATTCATCTTGCCCTACTAGAAAGTTAGGGGGTAGGGGAGGATATAAGAGAGAACAGATTGGGGGAAGGGGTATTCAGTAGGCTAGCTATTTTGGGGTAGGGGTAGGGGAAAGATGGGAAAAAAACGTATAACTCAAAATGTTGTGGAAATGAATGTTTAAAACTAAAAATAAATGAATGAATTTGAAAAAAAATCAATTCCCTTTCTGAAATGTGATTCTGTGACACCCCCCCCCCAGGCTCAGAAATTTTCTGAAGCAGAAAGGCTGACTCTCGCTCCCACTCCCTCCCAGACAAGGGCTTCGCCTGGGTATAGGCATCTTCCAGGTTGTAGGAGCTAAGCTGGAGAGCCATGGCCCAGGAAGGATTGCTGGGCCAACCTCTCTCCATCAGCAGGAGTCAGCATCCTCCTTCACTATGCTGCTGCCACATTTCTTAAGCTCAGCAATCCATAAGCCATGTCTCCTGTTCCAATAAACCATTCATGAGTCCCTAGAAAGCCAGTTTCATTTAATGATAATGAGAAATTTTCACAGAGAATGACTCATGATCCTCCTGGAAGAGGGCAGGCCAGAGAACTGAGATGCCCAAACAGCCTTGTCCCAGCCCTACTAAATTGAGGGGCAGTTTCCATTTTATCTCTAAATCCTCTGCTCCCTGGGCCAACCAGCATATCTGTCTAGCATCTCGAAGAGCCCTGCTAGTATTAAGCTTGGGAGCTCAATCCAACCCCATATGGTTTGCCCATTCTGAAACGCTGCAAGGTTATAAACAAACATTTGACTGCATCAGAATCCACAGGTCTCCCAGAAAATAACACTTAGAACCATAAGAAGGATGAGGTAAGGGAGGAACACACCTCAGGTGCATCATGCAGAGAGGGGCACAAGAAATGCATACATTTGGCATCTACCACCCCAAACTTACCTGGCTATTTAAAATGTCTGCTTCAGGTTAAAGATGAACTAGTTATGATGTTCATAATACTAGCACTACTAATTCACATTTTTATAGTGTTTTCCCCTCAATAGTTGAGGTAGGTAGCACAAGTGTTATTAATTCTCTTTTTGTTATTGTTCAGCCCTGTCGACTCTTTGTGACCCATTTAAGCTTTCCTTGGCAGAGACACTGAAGTGGTTTGCCATTCTCTTTCCAGTTCATTTTACAGATGAGGAAACAGAAGCAAAACAGAGTTAAGTGACTTGCCCAAGGTCACACAGCTAGTAAGTGTCTGAGGCCAGATTCAAACTTAGGTCTTCCTGACTCCAGGCCCAGCATTCTATGCACTGCACTGCCAAGCTGTCCCACTGCCATTTTAGATTTGGATTTAGGCTTGGACTTGCACTTTCAATGAAGTAGGGAACTCCCAATGAGGAAATGAGTCCCCTACCAATACAATTCAACCCCTTCTCTACAATTTACAGTATCAGAAAGCTATATGGGGCACTGACAGTATAAGTGACTTGCCCAGAGTCACACAACCAGTATGTGTCAGAGGAAGGGCTTGTACCCAGGCTTCCCTGATGCTAAGGCCGGCCCTGTATTCACTGTATGATACCCTCTGCACTTTACAGATACAAAAACTAGGGCTTGGGGGTTCAGGAATTTGTCTTCAATCACACAACTTGCAAATGTTGGAGCTGAGACTTGAACCCAGGTATTCTGACATCAAAACCACCTCCTCTACATCTTGCTGAAGCAAACCACATGTGGAAGGGAGACTCTAAGTCACTTCCTTCTCCTGGACCCTGTCTAGATCTACTGAATTCCCCAGGAGATTTCTGATGGGACAGAAGAGGGAGACCCCTCTCGGCTTCTATGACCCTGCTTTTCCTCCTCCCAATCTGTCCATTTGCCCCAGGTGACTGGTCTCAAGCTTTAAGCCTTCTGGCCTGCAGATGCAGTGGCTCAGACCTGCCCAGCTCTACATCTTACCCAGAAGCTCCATAGCCTTTCCTGTCCATCCTGCACGCCCATTCTCTGCCCTGTGCTGACTACAGCAGTCTCCATATCAGCCTCTCATGGCTCTCCACAGCTACTGCTTTGCAGCTGGAACTTAAGATGACTCTTGGTTGGATTTTCCCAGCCTTAGAGTCTACTGAGAATCTGCCATGGCCCTGCACCATCCCCCTCCCGTGGCCTCTGCTATTCCTCACGTGTGAGCCATTACCATCATGAACCATGGTTTGAGAATCCTCCCTTAGAGCTGCCTTTAGATTTCTAGCCCCTAAGTTCCCATTGTACTGTCTTTTACTTTTCTATACTTTACAAGGGGCTTAATTTTTCACATTGTCCCCCTACCCCCCAAAAAAGGGAGAGGAAGAAGAGAAAGAGAGAAAAATACAACCACATCTATGTCAAGTCCTTCCTGAGTTGCTGTGTTGATAAATTCCACCTTCCTTGGGGCTAGGTCAGATATGAATTTCATGACACCTCTCATATTTATAAACTTCATGAGGAGTCACACTCATACAGAAGAGCCAGGAATTAATTCCACAGTCACCAACACAAAGACAGGGAGAGCAGCTGAAAGCCAGCCAACTTGTATGCAAAAAGGGAGAAATGACATTACTGCCAACCTTTCCTTTCCTAGGAGGAGGCTGGAGGGCCCCCAGGGAAGGCTTCCGGAATGCCCAGACAAACCAAACCAGTCAGCTTCTCCCTTTGTCTCACCCCCTGGGCCTTGGAAGGGGGTGGAAGAAGACACCAAAGTAGCATGAATTAAAGCTCAAGCCACTGACTAGAATATTAAAGGCAAAGCTAGATGTGGGAGCCAGAGTAGCAATAAAGAATAAATGACTCTGTGTGCAGAAAACGGCAAAGCATGGAAAACAGACAGGAGGTGATTCTGCGGATCTCAATCATTCAGACTAAGGATTTTTTGATCTTCCTTCAAAGACGAAGCAAACAGATTCTCTCAGGAGACAGAGACTGGTGGGAGTTGGCTTAGGCCTTTCACAGAAATAGACTTTCCTCTATGTCATCCATCCTGCAATGAATCACCTTCAAACATCCAACCTGGTAGGCTAGGAAGCCTGACACACCTCGCTGGGGCTGCCCTTATCCCTCACCAGGTTCAGTTCAGCCACCCGAAATCAGAAGCAATAGATCTTACTTCCTTAACTCTTTATACAATTTGCCAATCACCAGTGGTGGGTAGACACACTCATGCCTAAACGGTACAGGCCAAACGAACAGAAACCTAGAATCTTTGTTAAGGTGCTAAGTTGTAGCAGACAGGTAGCCCTACACTGAAGGGGACGTTCTGCGACCCATGAAGAATCCCTCCCCAGCTCTGGGAGTCTGTTGACTGACTATTGTTGAAACCTTGAGTGGATGGCCCAAATCTGACACCATCTCCTGCTGTCCTGACCATGGGGACCTCGTGGTTAAATCCCAACACAGAGTGCCCACGCACAGACCACCCCCAGTGATTCCTCTGTGGTTGTCTTAGCAACTGATACATCCATGGGCTCCCTAGCTGACTCCATCCTTCACCCACCCGCCTACCCTCCTGCACACACTACAGCACCAACACCAGATGGACACACACACACCTCTGAGTGGCTCAAAATAACTCACAGCAAGGACCCTATTAGGATATTCACACACACACACACACACACACACACACATCTGCTTCCCGACTCTAGCCCATGCCTTCCCAGAAGAATTGGCAGCCATGGAGTCAAGCACAAAGTTACTGCTGTGGAAGGCCCGGAAAGAGCAAATACCTCTCTCCCTGTGCCCCCACGAGGACAGTCCCCAGTTCATTAATAGTCTCACATACTATTTAGAGTGATTGGGTTTTCTCCTACTAAAGTCCTCCTTCTGTGGGCTATTCTGACATTAAAGTGGATCTGTTTCCTCTTTTTGTTTGTTTTTCACTTTTTCCAGTCTGACTTATTTTAAAAATATATATTACATATATAGTATGCATGTATATATGCATTATCTCTCTATACCTACATGTACATGTATGTTTTACTAATGCCTTTTGCCTTAATATAATAATCATTTCTCACTCCCTACTTGAGGATGAACCCTCCCTCAAGACATAGAAAAACAATTAAATAAGACAAACCAAGGCCACTTTTGACAATGTACAAGAATATAATAGGCTCTTGCCTCTCTGATGTGGAAGTGTGTTTCATTATCTCTTCTCTGGGACCTTCTTTAGCTATTTCCATGAGGCAGCACTAACTTTCATTTTAGTGATCAATATTCATCGGTACCCCTGTAACAGTATATATATTGTTCCCTTGGTACTGCTTATTCTGTTCTGCATCAGTACATAGAGATCTTCTTCCTGTGTTTCTCAGGATTTCCCATCATCCTTATTTCTTCCTGCATGATAATATCCCATGGCTTTGGGAAGCTATGTTAGCAGGTGACCAGCTCTGGAGGTTCCTACCAGGATGGAAAGGCTTTGAGCACCGGCTCACTGATGAGTTGTACATCAGTTGTCCAAGGACCAACCCAGCCAAGTTCTGAGGATCTCTTCATCACATCTGCATTGGGATGACTATTTTTGCTAACGGTCACAGACAATTAACCAAGTCAAAGGAGATTTGTGATCTGCTTTGGTAGAGGGTTTAACCACACTAATGAAATCACAGATCTTTGAAATACAAAAGTTAAACAGTAGATTTTACCTAAAGACAGCAAAGGAGAGATGCCTAGACCTAGAAATTGACCAGCCTAGGTCCTAGTACTGGCTGTGTGGCCTTGAGTGAGTCACATCCCCTAGGATGTTCACTATCTGTGTGACTGTGACTGAACTAGTCATATCACTTCTGTGAGGGTCCTAAAATGGAGGTCTAATCATGTTACTACCCCTACTCAACAAACTTGAGTGACTTACTGTTACCTCCAGGAACAAATACAAATACGGGCTCTATCTGGCATTCAAAGCTTTTCATAACCCAATGCCCTCCTACATTTCCAGTCTTCTTATACCTTACCCCCCCCCAACACCTACTCCTCAATCCAGTGACATTGGCCTCCTGACTGTTTCATGAATAAAACACTCCATCTCTCTCTCAGCTCCAGGACTTCTCTCTGGCTGTTCCCTGTGCCTGACATGCTCTCCCTCCTCTGCTCTGACTTCTGAACTCCAAAGAATGGAAAACTTGGATTATGGAGCTAATGAAGAAAATGTGGCAACCAATCAACAAACTGTCAGACAGTGATATGAGGTGAACCCGCAATAATAATCTGTTGTATCTGTTTTTTCTACAAATAGACAATGAAGTTTGATTTTTTAAAATACCAATTTTGAATGGGAAATTTGAAAGAATCTTCAATAATTTGTAATGCTTTAATTCTTTAATTAAAAAATAATTTAATTAGGGGCAGCCAGGTGGCTCATCGAGTAAGAGCACAGGCTCCAGTGTCGGGATGACCTGGAGATCAAATCTGGGCTCAGATACTCAGCACCACATCCAAAAATCACTGTCCGTGTAACCTTGAGCAAGTTACTTAACTCCAATTGCTTAGGGGCGGCCAGGTGGCTCAGCGAGTAAGAGCACCGGCTCCAGTGTCGGGATGATCTGGATCAAATCTGGACTCAGATACTCAGCACCATACCCAGAAATAACTGGCCGTATAACCTTGAGCAAGTTACTTAACCCCGATTGCTTTAAAAAATAATAATAATAATTTAATAAAAAAAAGAAATAAAAAAGAAGTTGGACCTTCTTTAAGTCCAACTAAATCCCACTTTCTGCAGAACCCCCCCCCAAGCCCTCTTAATTCCAGTGCCTTGCCTCTTTTAGTTATTTTCCTATCTCTCCCGTATGTAGCTTGCTTTGTATATATTGGTTTGAATGTTGTCTTCACCCTTAGATTGTAAGCTCCTTGAAGACAGGGGCTGTGTTTTGCCTCTTTTTGTATCCCTAGTGCTTAGTGCAGTGCCTGGCACTTAGTAGGTGCTTAATGAATATTTATTGGATTGAATTGGATTGTTTCTGCCTCTGCAAAGTTAGGTAGCTGGACTGGATGATCTCGCAAGGTCCAGTGAAGGAGGTACCAAGGTGCCATAGAAAGCATGCTGTGTTTAGCATTCGAGCCCCCAGTCCAAATTCTGTCTCTGTCTCCTGAAAACAAGTGAGACTTTCTGGGCTTCGGTTTCCTCATGAGGAAGATGCTCTGCATAGTTTGGACTCCATGAACATGATGCCCCAGAATAAGCCCATCACCTGAAAACTCCTCAGCAAGGAGACTGATACTCAGCTGTGGCACTTACCACCTTCTCAGTCCCTTCAGCTATCTTTCCCCTGGATTTGGAGGGCAGGAGGTGGGGCAATAAATGCCTCCCAAAGTCTTCCTTTCTAGAGGGCTCCAAAGTTTCTAGCTAAGCTCTTCATGCTCCATCAGGAGTTTTGCTTGGTTTGGACGGCATGGATACTATACTATGCCTCCAAACTGGGTGTTTACCCTCTGGCACTCCCTTCTCTTCAGTTTCCTTTTGTGTCCTAGCTTCCCCCGTTACATGAGGAGAAGCACCTTTACAGTGGGGACTGTCTTTCTTTTCCTTTCACTCACAGTGTTTAGAACAGAGTAGGCACTTAATAAATGTTTACTCGTCTTGACTATTGCCTGTGATGGGGTGGGAGTAGACAGAAGGCTTCTGAGGTTCCTTCCAGCTATAAATCAATGATGCTAGGATCTAAAACACTCCAACCTTTGCCAATGCCCTCATTCTTCTCATGCCTCAGTTTCCTTATCCAGAAATCAGGAGATAATCATCCTTGTTTTGCTGTCCCTATTAGAATGATGTAGGACAATGGATGGGGGCTCATTTTGGATGGTTAAAATGTGACACATTTTATTGTTACTCAATTAGCATCTTAGAACATTCCAGTTTTGCCCACTGCCAGCTTCTGGTTGCCCAACCAGACTCAAGGAGTTTAGTTATAGTTAACCAAGCTCTCAATGGGAGGGAAAACACACACACACACACACACACACACACACACACAGTGTCTGTGACTTAGGGATCCGGCTGCAGTCCAACCAAAGCATAATCCTGAAGGGAAAGGAGTCAGGAAACTTTTGCTGGCTGATGGCTTTTATCCCCAGTGTTATTTTTTTTTAAGCTTGGGGCTGCCCCTTTTGTAATGGACAGGCTTTGTCTGAGAGAGGGAGGCACACAGATAGCTAGTCTTCTGTCTGGGGATGATAACAAGACCCAAGAGAGAGGCATCTGGAGCTTCTCTTCTCTCTGGAATCAGGGTTTTACTGAGCTGGTATATGGGGGGCTACTGGACACTTTGGCCCCAAGGCCCCCACACAGGAGCTCAGAAAAGATATCTCATCTCAGCTTTGCTGATGTCCTCTGTGGTCCCTCCCAAAAAGGTACCTTTCACCCCAAATGACCAAACTCCTATCACAGCCAGGAGGACAAATAAAAAAGGGGTGTCTGTGGCCTTCATAATCAGGTCAGCTAGGAAATTAAACACTGAAAAGCAGCTTCTCCTGAGGGACCAGGGAACTGCGTACACCAGCCCAGAGGAAGCCCGGCCAGATAATGGGAAATCTCTAGTAAAGGATACATTTCTGTGAGTGGCTTAAAAGACCCCACATGGGATCATAACTAGCCCTTGCTCTGAGACACACAGTTAGTTCTAGAGCTAGGAGAGACCTTAGAGGTCAGCTAATATAGCCCATTCACTTTGTAGTTGAGGGCCCAGAGAGGCAGAATGATGCCCAAGGTCACACAGGAGCCAATGGTATCAATCTCTGCAGACCTGGGGTTTTAATTCAGGTTTTCTGATAACATCCCCACTGTGCATGGAGTCAGGCTGGTTCCCACTCCTGCTCATGCTGTGCCCTCTACCTAGAATGACCTCCCTCTTCCTCTCCAAACCTCTGTCATCTTCCAGAGACCTGCAGAAATCCCCCTTGTGTTTTCTCCTGTAGCTGTCACATGAGCTCCTCCAGTGTTGGGCCCAGGACTTCTTATGCCTTCAGTCAATGTGAACAAAACCTTTAAAGACCTTTTGTCATCTGATCTTCACAGCCCTGTGTGATAGGTATGAATCCCCCCATTTGACAGGTGAAGAAATTGAGGCAGAGAGAAGGTGAAGTTACCCTCCCAGACTCATACTGTGATCTGGGCATGCCATTCCAACAGAACCTGGATTGCAGGCAGAGAATAAGCTTCTAACACCCCCTGCTGCTTCAAAACTATCTCCTCAATGATAAGCCAGGGATTTGCCTAGGCTTGTAGTCTACCTGGTGAGTATCTCAAGGGAAATTCGAACTCAGGTCTTCTAAACTCCAGGTCCAGAATTCTATCCACTTGGGTACACTGCCTGGAGCAGATTCTAGATGCCACAGAGTCAGTTCCCCCTGTCCCACGACCCATTCTGTTCCCCCACCACCTCTTTCCTCTTTCCTCCAACATAGGCAGCACCTACATGGCCCTCAATGTGCCTTGGCCTCTTAATGAGCACTAGACAATGAGGTAGCTCTCAGCTTATCCCAGAAGCCTAAACTCTTGCTCAGACAGACAATGAAACCAAGTAGGACCGCTGGGCCACAGCAAGGCCCCCTTCTTTCACACCAGCATTATAAGTCTGCCTGCAGGGAAGACATAGACACAGATGGGCCCCCAATGTCCATATCCTTGGCCATCAGATTCACTGCTTCTCCTTCATTCTTATTAACCAATGGAGCCAATTACATAACTATTCCATGACGGTGAAAACGTGGGTTTCTGTTGATGATATTCTAGACCCAGGCCTGGAAAGCTGCCACTGAGCATGCCACAATTCAGCATCCCCAGGGAGCTGACTCACTTGGCACCTGATCACACTAATTACTGTCGAACTTTAAAACCTTAATGAAGCAAAACCTCAAATATTTAACATGTGCTGCTCTTTCTGGGGGGGCAAAGAGGATAAAGAGCAAATCTTGGGCGCCCAGGCTCCGACTACTCACCAAATGGATGACACACAATTAAGAGAAGGAGGGAAGCAGTCTCCTCACAGTCGTCTCCACAAGCCCAGCTGGGAGGCGGCAGCCAGGCCAGGGTCAGGCTTTTGGCTCTGACTCATTTTGTATACAACTTAAATCTAACGTAAAGGAAAAGTAATTTGCTGAAAGAAGCCTGGGTGCTTATACATTCATCATGGATGGACACATGTACTCTCTCACTCTCTCTCTTTCTCTCTCTCTCACTTATAGGATCCTGGATTTAAATCTAGAAGGAACCACAGAAACCACTTAGTCTAATACCCTTATTTTATAGATGAGGAAACTGAGGCCAGTGAAGTGATTTCCCAATTTGCATTCAGGAACTAGGGCTCTTTCTATTGTATAAGATCAAGTGCATACTGTGCTTCAGGTTCTGTGCAAGGTGCTATAGAAAGCATTGTCTCTAGAGTCAGAGGTGCTGGGTTTGAATCCCACCCCTGATCCTTACTACTTTGTGACCCTAGACAATCACTTAACCTAGACAATAACTTAACTCTGGGCCTCAGTTTCCTCACCTATACAAGAAAAGGGTTGAATTAGATGACATCCAAGGACCCTTTAAACTGTAGGTCCATAATCTCTTGAGGAGCTTATATTAAAATGGGACTTTACTTACAAGCCCATATACTCACATACGTGGCAGTGACTACAGAGGTAGACAGTGGGATGGTGCAGAAATTATGGACCCCTGGAGGAAATAGGTTAAGAAAATACAGATACCTCCAGTAAGAGCTGGGCACCTTCCTCCTACACTGTGATACTCTCCCATCCATGGTATTGTTGTAGGAACATGCAGTGTATAAACTCAAGATATTTCAGCAATTATTTGGCAGCTTCATGCTTAACATAAGGTCTTCATACAAAATGCTGATTAAATCTTCTAACTAAGGTGGGGCTCATGTCTCCCATGGTCAGGAGCCCAGTAAATAGGAGGCCTATTGCCAGAGCTCAGTGCTTGATGGGAAAATGATATAAGTGGTCAAGAGCCCAAGGCAAAGGAAGAGATCATCGGGGAGTCCTCAGGTCTCAGGGGAGAGAACCATCCCCTGGCAGCAGGGGAGTTGGAGCAGGACTTGGTGTTAGAAGATCACCTGCCTCGGGAGAGAGAAGGGTGGTGGCCCATCACATCTGACTAGTCTCTGTTTCATGAGCTGTGTTCAGATAGCTGTCAGAAGTCAGGACCTTGGGTGTTCCAGGCACTACCTGGAGGAGGAGGCCAGAGGAGAAGAAACTGAATGGAGGGGAATGGAGAAAGACCTGGCTCGGGAGCAGAGACAGGAGCTATAATCCAGGCTCTTCTTTCCAGCTGTGTGACCTTGGACATGTTACTCTACCTCTCAGGGTCTCGGCTTATCTATTTTAAAGTGAAGGGATTAGATGATGTTCCCAAAGGGCCCTTCTAGCTCTGTTGAGAGACCTCACAGACTGAGGTTGTCCTCATCCCAAGTGCTGGGGATGATGCAGGGAGCTCACAGTCTGACAGAGGACACACAGCAGTGTTGGGACCAAGGGGTACATGTGAGATGGAGACAAACCATTCAAGAGACAGAGAGAGATGTTTCTGAAGGCTGAGGCAGTCGGGAAAGATGGGATCTGAGCCCTACCTGGAAGGAGGGAGGGTAGCATTTGGAGAAGTGAGGGGAGGAAGAGGTGGGAAGTGTGACTTAAGCAGAAATTTGGAGGGAGGAATGTGCATCGCTAGTGTTGGGAGGAGGAAGAAGAGGAGGCAGAAGAGGAGAGACAGAGGAGGAAGAGGAGGAGGAAGAAATGGGCCTGGCTAGAACAAGAAGTGTATGTCGAGATTTAAATGAGCTGAGTTTAGAGATGTAGGGTGGAGTTGATCAATCAATCAACAAGCATTTAATAAGCACCTACCTGGTGCCTGGTGCTGTGCTAGGGTCTAGGGAGACAAGGAAAGAAGGAAACAAGTCCTACCTGCCAGGAGCTAATAATCTAATGGAGGAGACAACAGGTCCATCTATAAGTAGATACAGCACAAATGTAAAGTGCTGAGCAAGCACAAATGCTTGCAAAGTGGGTAAATATAAGGCTGTTTGCAGGGGAGACACCAGCAGCTGGGCTCTGGGGGGAGAAGCAGGATGGGCTTCCCATACACACACACAGACGGAGGTGAAGGAAGAGGTTTCAGTGAGATAGATGTGTGGGGGGTGCACTCCAGCCACAAGGAATGGCCAGTGCAAAGCCCAGAGAGGAAAGATTCTGTGTCTGTCATGAGAAGAACAGAGAAAAGACAGTTTGGCTGGATTGCAGAGTGCAAAGGAGGATGTAAAGTCCAATGAGGCTGAGAGATCAGATTTGGGCCAGATTGTGAAGAGTTTTAAAAACTAAACAGAGGAGTTCTTCATCTGATCCTAGAGGCAACAAGGAGCCACTGGAGTTGACTGAGTGGGCGAGTGACATGGTTCTATCTATACTTAAGTAAAGTCATTTTGACACTAGCAGCTAGTCAGAAATCAAAGGAAATATTTAAATATAAAAAAAACAACTCTTGTAAGATGGACTAGGGTTGGGAAGGACTTGAAGCAGGGAGTTACAGCAATAATGCAGGTGAGATCTGCTAAGGGTCTGAATTAAGGTGGTGGCTATGTAAATGAAGAACAGCGTTGTATGAAAAGGTATTGTAGAGGTAGAAACAGCAAAAATCCAATAGATTGGGTAAGACAAGGAAGGAGACCTAGGAGTTAAGGAAAACACCAAGGTTACAAACCTGGGAAAAAGGAAGGTTAATGGTGCCTTTGATAGAAATAGTGAGTTGGAAGAGGGGAAGGTTAAGGGATGAGTTTAGTTTTGAATATATTAAGTCTGAGATGTCTTTGTAACATTCAGTTTGAGAGACCCAACAGGTGATTGGTTATGTGGGACTGAAGTTGGGGAATGAATTGGGGCTGGATATATGGATTTAGGACTCAGCAGCATAGAAATGATAATTAAATAAATGGGAGTTGATGGGCACAGGGAAGAGGAAGGAGAAAGAGGCAGAGACAAAGATTAAGACAAAGAGAAGAGACAGACATAAACAGTCAGAGAGAAGGTGAGGGAAGAGAGGGAGCAGAGAAAGATAAAAGTGGGGAGAGAGGGAGAAAGAAAGAAGAGGGAGAGGGGGGAGAGGGGGGGAGAGAGAGA
>NW_027185754.1:19924293-19933646 GCF_028583685.1 Petaurus breviceps papuanus | reverse complement strand
AGAGAGAGAGAGAGAGAGAGAAGAGAGAGAGAGAGAGAGAGAGGGGTGGGACAGACCCTTGTGGAATACCCACAGTTTAGAAATGTGACGTAGATAATGACCCAGCAAAATAGACTAAAGAGGAATTAGACAGGTGGAAGAACCAGAGAAGAGAGAAGATCCAGGAGGAAGGGTAGGTGGTCAACAATGTCAAATGCGGCTGATAGGTCCAGAAAGATCATGAAAAGCCTTGAATGCCAAGTTAAGAATTTGAGGCTTGAAATCAAATGTTATCCCAACCCCCAGATTCCTGGCCAAGTCTGGTTGCAGATTTCTATGGTGCCTTCTTGACAGGGAGCTCATTTTTTTAATGCAAACCCTAATTTATTTTCCTTTGCCAGCCTGTGACAAAACCAAATGTTCCTGTGGCTGGCACTGCATCAACTCCTGAAATTCATCGCAAGAGGAAATTATGTGGTTGGATGTCTTGGCTCCCAGGAAAAATGACCAGCTCATTGACAACTCAGAGGAGCCTGGAGTTCCCCATCATGATCAGAGAGCTCCAAGGTCTGCCTCCTTCTCTCCTGGTGATGACAAGTCATTTAAAAGATCGAACAAATAAGCCAGGGAATTCAGCAAGCCAGGTCCTTCAGATACACGGAGCTAGAAAACTCGTGAAAAGACCTTGTTACCTCAAACGCAGTCTTTGTGCTACTTTTCTCCAGGTCCAGTGCTGTACGTAGCATGGATCCAGTTGGGCTTTATTTTAGTGTACTGACATCCATGATGTCTCTTTCCTCAGGGAGGGACTGCTTTCTCCCTATGACAATCATAGTCACCTAGACCCACCCCAAAGTCTTCCATTAGACCGGGTCACTTCTCCCAGCTTCCACCGAATTTTCTTCAGGAGAAATAAGTTCTAGTTACAGCTTTTTACCAGGTCTAATGTTCCCTTGCTGTGATCGTGGGGAGGGCAAGGGGAGGGCAAGAGGGAGAGGAAGAGAGAGAAAGAAGAGAGAGAGAGAGAGAGAGAGAGAGAGAGAGAGAGAGAGAGAGAGAGAGAGAGAGAGAGAGAGAGAGAGAGAGAGAATATACCATTTTGACTGGGCATTTCCTGCAAAAAATTCACTGATGACATGGCTACTCTGTACACTCAAATATTTTGGTCATTCAGGTTCTTAAATCTCTTTTGCCTTAGAGTCATGGCTAGGGGGTAAGTTAGTGACCTCCTTCTAGCTCAGGACTTTGTAACTCTTGGGCAGTCTGGTGTAGCCTATGGGCCCATTCTCAGAATAATGTTTTTAATGGCATAAAATAAAATACATAGAATCACAAAGATATCCAATTATATTGAAATATAATCATCAAACTCTTTTTTTTAAAACCCTAAGTCCATGGACCCCAGGTTAAGAACCCCTTTCCCTGCTGTCAGCCTCCATTCTGGTTCCTATCTAAAGTTTCATCCTCAGCCTCCCCTTCTCCCTACTTATCTGTCTTGGGTAGATGACTCATTCCCCAGACTCCTTCTCTTGAGATACCTGTGTATCAAGTCCACATCTCCCACATCTTAAGCTATCCCTCATGCCTGGAATGTTCCCCTTCCTCAAATCCCACTTCTCCCTAGCTTCCACTAAATCACAAATAAAATCCCACCTTCAATGGGAAGCTTTTCCCAACCCATCTTAATTTTTGTGCCTCCCCTCTTTTAATTATTTCCTATTTATCCTGTATGTGGCTCACTTTGTATATCTTTTTTTTTATGTTGTCTCCCCCATTAGATTGTGAGCTCCTGGAGGGCAGGAACTGTCTTTTGTCCTTTTTGTATCCTTAGTACTTGGCACAGTGCCCTGTACTTAGTTGCTTAATAAATGTTTACTGATTGATTGATGTGTTCCCTTCTCTCCACTTACAGAGCCACCACCCTAGCTCAGACACTCATTGCTTGTCTGTCAGATGACAGCAAGAGCCTCCTAATTGGTCTCTCAGTCTTGTTTCTCCCCTGCCCAATCCATCTGCCACACATCAAAATAATATCCCTAACCACAGGTCTGACCATGTCATTCTCCTACTCAATAAACTCTAGAATCTCCCTATTATTTCTAGGATTAAATACAAGCTCCTCTGTCTCTCCATACACTGTTTCCCTTTACCCATTCTATGGACTGCTACCCTGGCCTACCTGTTGTTCCTGGACCATGATGGATGCCCTTTCCCAAGCCTCCCCACCCCACCTCTGCACAGGCTGACCCTGATGCCTGGAAGGTACTCTTTTTCTGCCATCTCTTAGAATTTCTGGGTTTCTCCTATGTTGAGTTCAGGGGCTACCTCCTACGTGAGGTCTTTCCTGATGTCTCCAGCTGGTAATGCCTCACCTCAAAAAATTACCATATTTTGTATATGTTTATATATGTACATGTTGTTTTCCCTGATAGAATGTTAGTTAGCTCCTTGAGGGCAGGGACTAATTCATTTTTGTCTTTGTAAAGGCACAGTCTTATACATGGTGGGCACTTTAAAAATATTGATTAATTGGGTTGGTTATCAGAACTACACAGAGCATTCAAGTTGGGCAGATACCCCTCAATGCATGAGAAATGGGTGTCACCCCAGGATTTGTTCTCCTTCATTCTGCAGGATAGAAGGGCTCAGGAGAGACAGTGGTATGGTCTCTTTCTGCTTGGGGGTGGTGATCAGACCTCACATATAGTGGAGGCACAGTGATGAGAAGGACTCTGGTGGAACTTGAGTTCTGTATCTCTGGAATAGAGACTCTAAATTTATTCTGAGTTCCTATACAGAAGGTTCATTTCTCCCCCTTATCCTTTCTTATGGTGCATCTTAGGCTTGTGGCTGCAAAACAGTGGCGGGCTCATTAGCCACTCCTGGATCTGCAACATCTGCTGTTGGGCTGGCATCCCACTGTCTGACCCTTTCCTCGTAGGGCACTGGTTCTGGGTGAGGAGGAAAGGAGGGCCCATAGACTGAAGGAGTTTAAATACCCTGAGGTCTCATTTACCCCCGAGTGCCAGCAGGTTTCAGGACAATGGGTTCAAGAAGGAGTGTAGGCACCCATAGCATCCCCCTCTGGAAACCTCTCCCAGGAATATTTTAATTTCCCTTTTAAAGAGGCACCCAGTGTGCTGGTGCCTGATCATGCAGACAGCATGGGGGAAAGGCTGCTTAGCTGAAGTTGCTATCCTATATTTTAAGAGTCTTAAAGTATTCATAACAACTCTAAAAGCTCAGAACTAGATGTGGGGGCAGGTAATCCCATGGGCTGCTCAGAGATGGTTTTTAGGGGGATTTTGAGAATCTGCTGGGTCCAGGAGGTAAAAGCTGATATCTATAAGAGGCAAGAGGATATTGAGGTAGGAGGAATCTTAGAGACCGCAGAGCCAAGCCCTCACCTGCTGAGGAGGAAACAGGTCCTGAGGCGAAGTGGCTTACTCAGGGGTTACAGATGTAGAATGTAACAGAGCGGGATGTGAACCCAGATTTCCTAACTCTAAATTCACTGCTCTTTCTATGACATCACCCTGACCCTGCAGCCTCATTAGCCCCAGATTTGAGGTGCTGCAAAGTACAGTGTCTATTTCTGAAGACATATTTCTCATCTGCCCAACAGCTCCCGCCTAGTCCAGGAAAGCAGACTTTAAAGGTCCTGGGCCTGTGTGGCCCTGGGAACTAACCCCAGCTCTCTCCTGGTCGGGGCATAGCTTGGGGTCACTTGGGGAACTGATACAGTGCCACAATGAGTCCATAGGTGAGGCATGTTCTTTATGACTCAAGAACCAGGTTCCTGATCCCTGGAGAGCATTGCAGCTGACTTGCTTAGGTGGCACAGGGGAGAGAGGGCTGGGCCTGGACTTAGGAAGACATGAGTTCACACCTGACCTCCAGCTTGTGACCCTGGGCAAGTCACTTAATCTCCTCCACCTGTAAGATGAGGATCATAATAGTGCCTACTTCCCAGAGTCGTGTGAGAATCAAATGGGACAAGATCTGTAAGCACTTCGCACAATGCCTAGCATATGACAGGTGCTACATGAATGTACATCAATACACACATCATGTGATTTTTATTTTTGTTTGTCTTTTTGGAGGGGGAGGGCAGGGCAATTGGGGTTAAGTGACTTGCCCAAGGTCACCCAGGTAGTAAGTGTTAAGTGTCTGAGGTCGGGTTTGAACTCAGGTCCTCTGACTCCAGGGCCAGTGCTCTATTCACTGTGCCACCTAGCTGCTCCTATCATGCTATTTTTTTAAATGCTTGGCTAAAA
This sequence comes from Petaurus breviceps papuanus, assembly GCF_028583685.1. Classification (NCBI taxonomy): domain Eukaryota; kingdom Metazoa; phylum Chordata; class Mammalia; order Diprotodontia; family Petauridae; genus Petaurus; species Petaurus breviceps. The sequence goes on along the minus strand of NW_027185754.1, from coordinate 19,929,390 downwards.
TACAAGGAGTTGAGCAAGGTCTGACTTGGAAGCAGGACCAAAACCAACTCCAAAGGATGGGATAAGTGAAGATGTCTAGATGTTGTCTCCACACCTACATCCATAAGCAGCAGTGATGTGCTTATTCTGAAAGAATGAGCACCGGGTGGAAAAATGATTACCTGTCAATCACAAGTCTTGATTAATGCCAGAAAACCCTCTTTACGTTCCATTTGGCAAAGGGCTGACACGTTATTGATCTGTTTAGCATGTCTCAGTAAATACACGGGAGGTGGGGGAGAAGGAGAGGGAGGGAGAGGCAGTGGTCCAAGTAGCACACAGTGGATGTACGGAAAAGATGTGTTTCTGTATGAGTCAGAGAGACAGGTAGATGGACGGTAAGACAGGCCGCCAGGCAGCAGAGAGGCAGGAAGAAAGATAGAAAACGCACTCTAAAGCCCTCACTTGATCCGTCCATCCCTACAGTCATTCTCGTGTCTACCATCTTAAAAAGGCTATCCTCTCTGTCTGAGTGCTCTTTCCCAGGCTACTTTGCTGAATCTTCACCCAGATCAAGCCTGATAACCCCGGGTGTCCCCCAACACTCTGTCCTTGGCCTGCTTTTCTTCTCCTTTTAAAATACTATTTTACTTGGTGAGTTCATTAACTCCAATGTATTCAATGATCTGCATATGCAGATGATGCATCTGCTTATGCAAATTATTTTCAGATATATTTGTTTAGCCCTAATCTCTGTCTTGAAGGACAGCTAGGTGGGCAGCCGATAGAGTGCTGAGCCAGAAGTCAGGAAGACATCTTCTTGAGTTCAAATCCATCCTCAGACACTTATTGTGTGACCCTGGGTAAGTCACTTAACCCTGTTTGCCTCAGTTCCTCATCTATAAAATGAGCTGGAGAAGTACCTTTGCCAAGAAAACCCCAAATGGGGTCACAAAGAGTCATACACAACTAAAAAACAACTGAACTGAAAAAATCACCCCCCCCCAAATGACAACAACAAACAAGCCCTCTTCTGACTGCCACTCTTGCACCTCCAAATGCCTGTCAGACATCCTGAGCTGGATGTCTCATAGACATCTTCAACTCAACATGTTCCAAACTGAACTTTTCCCCTTACTGCTGAAGGCACCAACTCAGCCCAGTCACCTGGGCCCTCAACCTAGGGGTCATTCTGAACTCCCCCCTGTGTCACTCCCCACATCCAAACAGCTGCCAAGTTCTCTCATTTCTACCTTTGTGACATCTCCCATATATGTCTCTGCTTTTACATCACCACCACCATGGTTCAGACCTTCATCACCTTACACCTGGCCTCATATCAATAGCAGCCTGGCATTCCATCTCCCTGCCTCAAGCCTCTCCCCACTCCAGTCTATCCTCCATTCGGCGGCCAAATTGAGTTTCCTAAAGCCCAGGTCTGACAATGTTGAAAACTCCCACCCTGTTCAATAAACTGCAGTGGTTTCCTATTGCCTCCAGGATCAAATGTAAACTCCTCTGGCTTTTAAGGTACTTTATAACCTGACTCCTACCTTTCTAGTCTTTTTACACCTTACTCCCCTCCCCCAACTCTGATCCAGTGACGCTGGTCTCCTTTGTGTTCCTTGAGGAGGGAATATATCTCTTGACTGAGCATTTTCACTGGCCATCTCCCATTCCTGGAACCTTGTCCCTCCTTTTCTCTGCCTCTTGGCTTCCTTTAAATCTCAGCTAAAGTTCTAACTTCTGCAAAAAGCCTTTCCAAGTCCTCCTTAAACTTAGTGTCTTCCCTCTGAGATCATCTCCAATTTTCCTATATGTATATCATTTTTGTACCTAGTTGTTTGCATATTTTCTCTATTAGATGTTGAACTCCCTGAGAACAGGGTCTGGGTTTTCCCCTCTTTCTTTGCATTCCCAGTGTTTAGCACAATGCTTAGCATATAGCAGCACTTAATAATTGCTTGCTGACTTGACTTGTGGACTTGACTCTAGCTTACTCTGGACCCAGCCTTATCACCATGAACTATCCCTCACTGACTTCTTCCCAGACAGCTCCTTCCCAATACAAAATGCTCCCCAAGTTTACCTTTGCTAATTGGATTTGTTCTGTTGCAACTTAATCAGAGGATCACTCAGAAGATCTGAGAGGTCTCCTGAAAGATCTCAGAAAACCTCTAAAACCAGCACAGTGAGATAAGGAGTCAAATGCCAGAGAGCCTGCCAAGGGTTCTTGATGGGCTCATAGGATCACAAAGAAGCAGAGACATTCCATGGCTTTGACTGGCTGCTACCCTCATGGGTAGATATCCATCTGATCAACTCTTCCAGAATTCCCTTTCCATGAATGGACTTCTCACCAAGATGGTTGTCTGAATGGGAGACAAACTGTCCAGCTTCTACATACTCTATAGACCAATGAAATTTGCACCAGAACCAAATAATGATCAAGAAATCCAAAGAGAAACTGCAAGTAACTCCAGAGCTGCACAACAGTCATTCAGAAGCCCATGGGCAACAGGAAAGGGGGCCTACCAGCAAAGACAACACCAGCACTGAGTAGCTTCTCAGCATAACCAAAGATGGGCTAGGACTATATGTGTAGCCTGCTAAGCTCTGTATCAAAAGGCACCAGGAAGGAAGAGTTCCCTAAGTCCCAAGATGGTCAGGAAGTGCTACTATAACACTTTGGACAGGGACAACACATACCTAGGGTCTCTGAGTTTCCTAACACTCAGTCCTGAGATACTGGAGAGGGGCCCTGAGCATCTAGCACTCTGAACCTCAAAGGATCAGGGGATAAAGACTGCAGGAGCTAGAGGTCAGCACAGGACCCCAGGGGACCCAAGGCCAGACAAGGATCAAAGAGCCCCACCCAATGGCACGGCAGAGGGCAAACCTACCCATGACTTAAAGGCCCAAAGAATTAAAGCTGGAATGATAAGCAAATCAAAGAAAATACCAACAAATGTAAAAAATTATTACAACCTAGAGATTCCTCCAAAGAAGGACACTATTTCTAGAAATCATAAATGAAAACAACCTACATTACAAGCAAAGGGCAAAGAGAGAAAGAATCTGATCACTTCCTGAAATGAAACCCAAAAGGAATGTAATAATCAAAATCCAGAGTTCCCAAGATACTCTAAGCATCCAGCACAATGCCAAGTACCAAGGGAGTAGTAAGATAATATCTTGCATTTATACAAAGCCTTAAGGTCTGCAAAACACTTTACAAATCTTATCTTATTTAATCCTCACAACAACCATAAGAAGCATTATTATGCCCATTTTACAGATGAGGAAAGTGAGGTATTAGTGACTTGCCCAGTATCACACAACAAGAGCAAGTGTCTGAGTCTGGATTTGAAGTGAGGTCTTCTGACTCTGGGTCTGCTGCTCCAACCACTGTGGCACCTTCTTGCCTCAGGGATCACACAAGACCTGGCAGCTTCTACTAAAACCGGTGGAGATCACGGAATAAAATATTCTGTAAGTCAAAAGAGATAGGCTTATAACCAAGAATAACTTACTCTTCAAAGCTGTGTATAATCCTACAAGGGGGAAAAATTGGATTTTTAATGGAATAGAAGACTTTCAAATATTTCTGATGAAAAGCATAGATTTTAGAAGGAACTTTGAAATACAAGCATAAGAGCATAGAGAAAGCTAGAAAGGTAAATTTATTTGCGCAACTGGAGGGGACTAAATGATGTAACGCTAACATTCTCATGTGGGAGAAGAAACAAGTGTTCTTTCAGAACCCTAAAGTCTCAAAAGGTACTGGGTGGAGGTAGGCAACTTAAATAAGAAAAACAGAAATCCTAGGGGTGGATTGTTTTACTTCTGAAGGTTTGAAAGGGAAAAGACAAGTGGAGGTAAAGAGATTAGTGTAGAAAGGAAAAAAAAAGGGGATGTAATCGACTATTTCTCATAATTGGCATATATGAGAAGAGGCATATACAAAAACGGAAAAGTGGGCATTGGGGTGAACCTCACTCTTATCTGAGATGAACAAAGGAGGATCACACACACACACACACACACACACACACACACACAGAGTTTGATGTAGAAATACATCACAATCAAGAGGGAATCAAGTGGTGAAGGGGAACTTTGTTTAGATGGAAGATAATACCAGGGAGATAATAGTCACAAACTAAACATGCTTCTTTCTTGATCTTAAAGTAAGAAATTAAAAACAAGTATTGGGGGAAGAAATAGCTGCTTCTTGAATTACTGGGGAATGGCTGAACAAACAGCGCACATGAATGTAATGGAATATTATTATGCCATAAGAAATGGTGAAAGAGATGACTTCAGAGAATCCCAAGTAATATTTAATATATTAATAAAAATCGGATGCAGAGTGAAAATGAGCAGAACCAGGGGAACAGTTTATACAAGGACAATGTCATTGAAATGAAAACCAACTTTGATCAATATGACTAATATGTCTCCAGAGGACCTAGGATGAAGTGTGTTACCCACCTTCTCACAGAGAGGTGATGGACACAAAGTACAGAAACAAATATTTTTCTATATGGTCACTAGAGTTTTGTTTTGTTTTCCTATACTTATTCCTTACAAGGTTCCTCCCCAATCCCACCTCCTTTCTTTCAGTTTTTAATTGGAGAAGTCAAAGAATGGGGGAGGGGAGGTATTAGCAACAATTAAAAGGTCATCGTTAACACTTTAATGCACAGAAGAAAACAGAACGAAATTCAGATGGAAGAGTAGATAAGCAGGATAGTTTTGAAAGTTATTGTGTAGAATTTATTATATACGTTAAAGCACGAGACATTTGAAATACAGATTAATGGTCTGATATAGAATTCACTTTTTATGTTTTGCTGTGTATATAGAAATTTTCTTTTGCAGGGGAGCTGAGGAGGCAATCAGGGTTAAATGACTTGCCCAGGGTCACACAGCTAATAAGTGTCTGAGTCCACATTTGAACTCAGGTCTTCCTGACTCTAGGACTGGTGTTCTATCCACTGAGTCATCTAGCTGCCCCTTTTTGGGGGGCTATTTAAAAGTTTAGATTTTTTTTTTAATTTCAAAGAAAAGAGAGAGAGAGAGAGAGAGAGAGAGAGAGAGAGAGAGAGAGAGAGA
>NW_027185754.1:19906112-19924283 GCF_028583685.1 Petaurus breviceps papuanus | reverse complement strand
AGAGAGAGAGAGAGAGAGAGAGAGAGAGAGAGAGAGAGAGAGAGAGAGAGAGAGAAGAGGGGGGAGGAGAGACATAAAAATTACTAGACTGTCATTATCAGGTCCTAGCTGGGGAGGGGAATGGGGAGGGATTATTCAGAACATAGAGCTCAACAGAGTGTGAAAGACTGGGGACCACAACAGATGTAGACAATTCCTAATCCAAAACACTTCTTGCTGTCCAGATTTTTGGTGGCTAGCAGCCTATAGGCGCCCATTACAAACACTACCCAGACAGCCTGGGAGCAAGGAACTACAGTTGTTTTGGACTTCTGTTTCTAATTGTGGTCTCAGTGTCTAGGTAGAGGGGGGCCAAGTTGGGTCACAGCACAATTAGACAGAGATCCCAAAGTAGAAACATATTTGAGATCCCACACCCCACTCCAGTGTTCACCAAACACATGAACCAAGGGTTGTTGTGAGGAAAAAATGAGATAATATTTGTAAAGTGTCTTGTAAACCTTAAAGACCTTTATGAATGCTTGCTATCATTACTATGTGACCTTATCTATGTGGATATTCACTGCAAAAGGTACAGATTGCAATCCACCCATCTCTGAGGCAATTCATGCGTGACTCTCATCTGGGTCTTCCCATAAGGTCGCCATTGGGCATACCCTTCCCCTCTTCTTCCACAACATCCTTGGACCTTACACATTTTCTTTGGACAAGAAAAGACAGCAGCAAAGCTCATGGCTTTCCCTCAGTTTCCCTTGCTCTCAACACATTGCTAGAGCATCTTTCATGCATAGACATTTTTTTATGACATCCTTCACTTTGTTTCTTTGTAATTCCCTGTTTATAAGAGGCTATAGCCTACTCGCACCAACCATGGGCCTCTCCATGGCCCTCTGGGGGATACTCAGTTTCTAATCTTCAGAGACTATCGTATTCTACCTCTCAGAGCAGTACAGCAATGCTACAAGAATATGGGTATAAAAATGTGGGCCTTAGTTTCAGGGAGAAGATTGGGCTCATCAAAATAACTTTGCCATTTCCCAAGGGTGATAGAGTCAGCTCTCCTCCTCAATTATGGGTTCCACTTACTATCTTCCTATAGTACTTGACCAATAATACTTCTAATGTTGACCTTACGGGGTAATTATGAGGGAAGTTCCTTTCAGATGTGAGTTGTTACTATGATTTAGAATTTATAAAGCACTTTCCTCACAACAAAGGTAGGTTAAGCAAGTATTATCATCATCTCCATTTTACAGATGAGAAAATGGAGGAAAAGAGAATTTAATTGCCTTGTTTAAATTCAGTTAAGTTATTTATCTTGTAAGCAGCAGAACCTAGATTGAACCTAAATTCTCCTGGTTAGTCCAGAACTCATTCCATTAGACAGGGCTGCCTACACCAAAAGAAAGGTGGGGGGCTGGGTGGCTAGGTGTCACAATGAATAGAGCACCAGCCCTGGAGTCAGGAGGATCTGAATTCAAATCTGGCCTCAGACACTTAACACACAAACTAGCCATGTGACCTTGCGCAAGTCACTTAACCCCAATTGCCCTACCTTCCCCCCTCCAAAAAGCAAAAAAAAAAAAAAAGTGGGATTTTTTTTTTCCTGCTCATCTGTTCCTGAGCTGGTGACCAGAAAGGCCTTTTCCAACTCTTCTTAAGCTGGATGCAATCTTGTCATCTGATCCTGTTTCCTTGCCCTGGAAGTCATGGGGTTGAGGACAAAAGTTAGACTGGGAAGGAGAAACATAAGTAACAGCTATGGTACAATGTAGTGGTCAGAGTTCTGAACTCTGACTCAGAAAGACCTGGGCTCAAAACCCAGCTGTAGATACTTATTAGCTGTGTGACCTTGGACAAGTCACTGAACCTTTCTGAAACTCACTTTTCACCATTATAAAATAGTGAAAATCAGAAGAAGTAACAACATACAGAGCCGTTGGCAAACTGCAAAGTACTATATGTGCCAGGTATTGTTATTGTTATTATCATATCAGCTATTCATTCATTCTGTTGGTTACTTGGAGGCACCATGGGGCACAGTGGTCAAGAATGCCAGGACTCGCACTCAGGAAGACCCTCGGACACTAGGAAAGTCGCTGATCCTCTCTGAACCTGAGGCTCCTTTTCGGCAAAATAAGAACAATAATAACATGACAATAATAGCTGTAAAACTTGCCTCACAAAATATGTGCCTTAGTTTCAGGGAAAAGACCGGGCTTATCAAAGTAATTTGCCATTGCCTGAGGGCAACTGAGTTGGCACCATTGGAGGTCACATGAGATAATGGAAAATATGTCATTAACTTAGGCAGCTAGGTGGTGTAATGGTTAGAGCAATGGGCCTCAAGTCAGGAGAGACCCACGTTCAGATAGAGCCTCAGACCCTTACTGACTGTGTGACCTTGGGTAAGTAACTTCACCTCTGTCTGTTTCATCTTCCTCAACTATAAAAAGGGGATAAAAGCACCACCTACCTCATAGGGTTGTTGTGAGGATGTGAAAATATTTGTAAAGCATCTGGCATATAGTAAGTGCTATATAAACGTTATTATTGTATACATTTCCATTCTAATTACTGATGTCATTAACTCGGGAGTAGAAGGAATTAAATTTGGGGCTCCGAGAGGCCCAGGGAGAGGGGGTGTCCAGCTGCTGCCTAGGGCTCCTGGAAGGGGTTGGGATGACATCATTTCATGGGCAGAACAACTGTCACTGACCACTTGGGACTAAGTTTTCTGACAGGTGAAGAGTCAGGACACCTTACACCCAAGGGCTCTCTGTCTTATGTGCCTTGGTTTGGAATGCACTTAGAGCGAAAAGAGAAGTAATGATGGAATGCACTTAGAGTGAAAAGAGAAGTAATGATGGCAATTAGGGGTAAAAATGAATGTCTCTTGCCTTGGCTGCACTTCCTGCAGAGAGAGCCAGAGAAACAGTTTTTTTCTCTGTCTCTGCCAGCTTCCACGGGGCCCCTCTTCTGGTGTCCCAGGCTGGAGAGAGGCAGGTCCCTGTGCTCCTGGCCTGTCTCCACCAAGACAAGTGAGCCTCTATGGACTTTCCCCAGACTTAATGGAAACCCCACCAGCCTTTAGGGGACGGGGAATGATGGGAAGTGCGGCTGGCCCTCTAGTCCAGGGGCCTCCCAACAGATGAAGTGTTTCTACAATACCCACTCAGAGGATGCCTGCCATATCACTGCCAGGGGCGCTCTCTATGCCTTTAATGAGTAATGGCAGTTCCCTCCCATAAGTCAGTTGCAGTAAGGGGGGTGTGGAGAGGGTCCTAGAGAAAAGAGGCAGTTTGAGTCAAAGCTAATAATAGGGAAAAATCTCTATTGTTCAGTTGTTTAGTTGTGTTGAACTCTTTGTGACCCAGTGGCCTATATCACACCAACACTGTCTATGGAGTTTTCTTGGCAAAGATACTACAGTGACTTTCCATTTCTTTCTCCAGTGGATTAAAGCAACAGAGGTTAAATGACTTGCCCAAGATCATAAGGCTAGTAAGTGTCTGAGGCCAAAGTTGAGCTCAGGTCTTCCTGATTCCAAGCCCAGCACTCTATCCACACTGAGCTGCTTAGCTATTTTCAAAGGGGAAAACATATATACATTTTAATAGTGGTTTAACATTTATATAGTACTTTCCATGTCTTCTCATTTGAACATCCTAACAACCCTATGAGGTAGGCAATTTTTCATCTTCATTGTACAGGTGAGGAAACTGAAGTCAAGGGAGGTTAAGTGACTTGCCCAGGGTCACACAATGAATAAGTGTATGAAACAGGATATGAACTCAGATCTTCTTGGCTCTCGGGTCATGGCTCTACCCACTACACCATGAAGCCTCCTTCTGATGCCACCTCCCTCCTTGCAGCCCCAGCCCCATTTGCTATTGGTCCCGCCTGGGGCACTGTTTCCACCCCAGAGATTCCCAGCATTTCCTAAATGTTGCTGTTGGAAAAAACAAACAAGAACACTGTCACATTTGGAAAGTCAAAGCAGAAAAGTGTCTCGTTTGTAGAATGGCTCCCTTCGATTTCCGTCTTGCTGCTGTCACGGAGGACATGGGAACAGGAGCAGCTGGTATTGTCAGGAGACCTGAGCAAACCTGCTCCGTGGGTAGACTTGACAGCTGTTCCATGAAAGAGATTCATGGTCACAAGCTCAGGGAAAGAGAAAGGCCAGCTTTGTGGCTTAACGCCTTCCTGCCCACTCTAGACCCAGCCCCACTGCCTGCAGGAAACTCAAACCCAACAGGCTTTGATTGAGAACACACAAAGGGAGAGAGTCCCCGCCCCTCTCCATGGAGACAGTACTGTGCTAATGGCTAGAGCTGTGGCAAGAATGTACATACAGAGGGGCGGCTAGGGGATGCAGTGAATAGAGCGCTGGCCCTGAAGTCAGGAGAACCTGAGTTCAAATCCGGCCTCAGACACTTAACACAAAAAAATAGCCATGTGACCATGGGCAAGTTACTTAACCCCAACTGCCCTACCTTCCCCCCTCCAAAAAGCAAAAAATTAAAACTAAGATAAAATAAAGAATGTACATACATATCTATCTCTATCACCAGCCTGCTCTGTGGGGGAGAGGCAAGGAAGTCCTTTGATCCCTGATTTCCCTGTGTCTGGCATTGCTCACGACCCAGCTTCAGGCCTGACAGAAGGTATTTGCTTAACATTGAGGGAAGTGTAAATGCTTTAAAAATATATATTTTAGCAGCTTAACAACAGCTTGAAAAACACATTTTCAGTTCAGAGGCGGCTTAGGATACAGTGTGTCTTTGGCATGTCACATTTGGTCATATCAATCACATTTTCCCACTCTGGGGTGGCATGTTGTCATACAAGATCAGATGACTGGAGTCCCTCACTTTTTCCAGACAGATGGAAGGGCTTGAAGAGGGCAGGAGTATCTGAGACCACAAGCAAGACAGGACCTATTCTGAAGGGGATTGGGGGGAGGAGGGGAACGATGCTAAAAGGCTTCCAGGAACCAGACCCTCTTGCAAAGGTCACCTAAATCACAATAGTCATAGAGTTTTATGTAATACAAAGGACTTCCCTCAAAATAACCCTGTAAAATCCATTGTACAAGTATTGAGATTCTCACTGTACAGGTGAGAAAACTGAGGCTCAGTGAGGATAAGGGACTTGTCCATGTTTCATCCAGTTAGTATCAGATTTAAATACAGGTATTCCTGACTCCAGGACCAGAACTTTCATCACACAAGAGAGGCTAGCTCTGAGAGGAGCAAAAAAGGAAGAAAAATCCAGAGCCCACAGAGGGCTTCCTTCCTCCTCCTAAGAACATGGAAAATTACACCTGCTAACCAAAGACAGGCCATGTTCAGGCTTTCCCTCCTCTTCTTCAGCTTCTCCTTTTTGGACACCTTAAAGAGTTTTGGAAATTTAAGCATCAGAGGACCTGGGGTCAGATTCCAAGTATCCTCCCCTATAAAACAAGGGTTAGATAGAAGGTCCCCTCCCATTCTGGGGTTTACGAATCCTATGCCATTCAATGCTAACTCATTTTGGCTCATATGACTGTCTCCCCTTCCCTTTCCCTCACCTCCGAGGTTACCTTCTGGGATCGCACAAGGCTATTTGAAGCGAACAGGGTCTCCTGCTGGGCTCTAGGCCTCAACTCTCAAGGACCGCATTCTGTTTCTACAAACAACAGACACACAGGCAGCAGCAGACATCTATTTTTAGACCTTTGTTAAAGAGAATGTGAAAGCCTGAATACGTCACTCACAGCCCGAACCTTGAAAGTTGGCCTCATTTTGCTTAAGAGTTAGAGGGATCTTTGAATTGTGCGTATGACAGGGGAGTCTGATTCCTTTCTCCAGAGAGCGTGGGACTGGATGCAAGATGGGTGTGCTGGGACAAGCCAGGCTCTGCTGCTGGGTCTGAGCTGTCATTTGTTTGGGAGGATGGGAGACAGGGGTCCCACACATGACTGAAATCAGGGGATCATTCAAGAGTTGCTTCTGCTGGGCTTTAGAAAGACCCTCTCTGCACCGTTCTGCTCAGGCCAAGGTAAAAATGAGTTTATGATGCCTGGGCATGGCTGGCTGGGCAGTGAGAGAGAAGGGGGCCAGGTGAGCAATGGGTGGCCCATAACAGAGACATGACAGCAACTACAGGCAGATGTCACCTTGGCACTCCAGAATGGGCTCTACTTTCGCATGGACGCTGCGCTCGGTTTCTGTCACCTCCGGTGCAGAGGAAACTCAGAGCTCGGGAAAGGAATTTCAAATCTGAGCAGCCCAAGGTCACAAATGAGGCCAGTGGAAGCGTGGTAGTAGAATGGAGGAAGTTCTGTACTTGAAATCAAGAATGGAGTTCAAATCACACCTCAGAAACTTACTGACTAGGTAACCTTAGGCAGATCACTTTAACCTCTCCCAGACTCAGTTTCCTTATCTGTAAAATGGGTATAATAATAGTACCTGCCTCATAGAATTATTATGAGGATCATGTGAGATAATACATGTAAAAGTATTTTGAAAACCTCTAAGTTATTATTATTGCTGTTTTATATAACCTAATACGCCATGCCCCCCCTCCCCCGGATATGTTCAGGATGATTCAGAGGCAGGCAACATGGTTAAGCAGAAAAAGTACTGGAATTGGAGTCAAAAGATCTGGGTGTGAATCCCACCTCTATTATTTACTAGCTATGTGACCCTGATCAAATCATTTAACCTCCCTGAGCTGGCCTCAGTTTCTTTATCTGCCAATTGAGGGCACTGGATGAGATGGCCTCCAAGGTTTCTTCTAGTTCTAAATCTATGGTCTAATACTAGTGTTCAGAATCAGGGAGCGACAGACCCAGGGCCTCTGGTTGTTGTTCAGCAGTCACCTAGTACATGAGAAGAGACTGTTGTTCAGTCGTTTTCCAGTGGTATCAAACTCTTGGTGATCCCATTCGGGGTCTTCTTAGCAGAGATATTGGAGTGGTTTGCCATTTCCTTCTTCATCTCATTTTACAAATGAGGAAACTGAGGCAAACAGGGTTAAGAGATTTGTCCAGGATCACACAGCTAATAAATGTCTGAGGCCAGATTTGAACCCAGGAAAATCAGTCTTCTTGACTCCAGTCCTAGCACTCTATCCACTGACTGACCTAGCTGCCCCAAGGTTTCTGGTACCATGACTCTTTCTAGGGAAGCTCCAGGAACCTGGGCAGGGGGGAAAGGAAGTTAGAGGGCTGGGACAATGAGCTGGTGGAGGTGTTGGGTAGGGGATACTGAGGAAATCTGCCATTCTGTGTTGAGTCAGAGATTGAGGGCTTAATGACACTCCCTTTGGGGATGCAAGGGAATTGTCCTCAGCTCACTGAGCTCTGGCTAGCTTCCAAGGCTTCCCCAAATATTTTATGGCAAGGGTGGGCAGGCTGCTTCCATGCTACTCCTGGATGAATTTTTTTCCAGGTTCCACTCCTGGTTGCATGGAGAACTGGACATGGAACTGAATTTGCTGGTTAAACATTGGACAGGAGATGTGCCTAAAGGAGTTGGACAGGAGATGTGCCTAAAGGAGAAAGCTACCCCAATCTTCTAAGTGCTGGGGGAAAGGAAGCCTCATGCAATAGGAAAAGCAGAGGTATTGGGTTTGAATACTGGCTCTATCATGCAGTATCAGTGTCAACTTACACAAGTAAGTTCATCTGTCTAGGTCTTAGTTTTCTCATCTGCAAAATGTATAGTGGCCTCCCATTTCCTCCAGATGAAAATTGAAAGTCCTTTGCTCAACATTTAAAGACATTCACTATCTGATCAGAATCCCTTTCCAAGATGGTCGCACATTACTGTCTTTCACACACTCTCTAGCTTAGTCAAACTGTGGTCATTGAAATTCCTCCACACAGAAGAGTTCCCATCTCCCATCTCCCATCTCCAAGCTCTTGCACAGGCCTTTCCCCACGCCTGACATGCCCTCCCTCCTCAGTTCTGCCTCTCAGGCTCTCAAGCACTCTTTACTTCTCAACTTAAGTGCCAATTCTTACATGAGACCTATCCTGATCCCTCAGCTACAACCCTATTCCTAGCAGTCTGTATTTGTTCTGTATATATTTTGTATTGAATTAATTTAATGGATGCATATATATAATCCCTTGAAGGCTAAGACCATTTCATTTTGGTTTTTAAATCTCTGGAACTTACCACAGTGTCTGGTAAATAATAGGTGCTCAATAAATGCTTGCTAATTAACAAGATGACCTCAAAGGTCCCTTCCAGTTCTAAATACTGTGGTCCTATGGATTAGGTATTGTCTATTAATCCAGATGTGTCTTGAAGTTTCTTGGCCCTTGGCCACAATCAGTTCCTAGCACTGGTGTGATGGAGCAAGCTCATAGCCTATTGTTAAATTTTTAGTGTGGGCATTTACACCTTGGAAATGGGTAAACACTACAAGTCAGGACTTGTTTTGTTGATTGTCTAGACTTAAAGTGATGAGGAAAATGTTGAAAAAGAATCCAGATCAAACAGTGTCTTGCTTATATAGCCTTCCCACCCACACCTCTCGCCTCCCAAAGCCAGTTGTTAAACATTTACCATCATGCCCCCAGTTCAGGGGCTCACAGTCTGCACTGGGGAGCAAGACTGCTTCATGGGGAGAGAGAGGGGAGGAAGACCAGTGGGCCCTTAAAGGAGACTCTATGAATGCAGAACAAACAGAGCAGCTGAAGGCCACAATGGGCTCAGTCATGTGTCCCCTTGTCCACCTTCTTAAACTGGGAAACTCAGGACCAAAGAGAGGCTTTGGGGCTTCCCATTCCCCTGAAGGCTGATGCCACAGTCATAAGTGCTAAAAAGGCAGCCCTGGGGATTCCTGATGGGCTGCAGTTATCCCCACCCTGCCAGGGACCTTCACGGATAGGGCTTGTGCTGCGACACAGAGTGTAAGTGCGGAAGGAACATTGACAGGAGCATCAGAAGACCTGGGTTTGAACCTCATTTCTGCAACTCACTACCCATGTGACCTTGGGCAAGTCATTTAAACCCTCTGGGCCTCCAGTTCTTCATCTGTCAAGTGATCCTTTAAGTCCTTTATCAGCTCTAACGCCTATGAAATTTCTTTTAGCTCCTTATTCCTAGACATCAATGTACCGGGCACTGTGCTAAGTGCTTACGGATAAAAGAAAGGCAAAAGATAGTATCTGCTCCTATGAAACTCACAGTCTATCAGTGATGCTCTTTTTTTGCAGGGTGGGAGGCAGGGCAACTGGGATGACTTGCCCAAGGTCACACGGCTAGTAAGTGTTAAGTGTCTGAGGCCAGATTTGAACTCAGGTCCTCCTGACTCCAGGGCTGGTACTCTATTCACCATGCCACCTAGCCACCCCATGTAATGCTCTTTTTAATGCAGCTCAAGATTGTGATAACTTTTTAAACTGCCAAATCACACTGCTGATTCATATTGAGCTTGCGGTCCAATGAAACCCCCAGATCTTTTTCAGAAATAACTATTGTTATTTCTGAGAACAGAGAACTGCTAACCCTGTGTTCCCTACCTTATACTTGTGGAGTTGACTTTTTGGTACATAAGTGCAAGACTTTACATTTATCCCTATTGCAATTCACTGTATTGAATTTAACCCAATCCTCTAGCCTGTCCAGAATATTTTGGATGCTGACTCTGTCATACAGTATGTTAGCTATCTCTCCTAGCTCTGTCGCACCTGAAAATCTGATGAGGATACCATCTATACCTTTGTGTAAGCCATTGACAAAAATGTTAAAACAGCACAGGACTAAGCACAGATCTCTGGGGTACTTCTCGGAAGATCTCCTGCCATATTGACATTTATTTGACCATAATTAAATTTAGCCATTGTTAAATTTTATGGGGGAGGAGATTGAAGTGCAGGGAGATCAAGGCCCCTCTGGGCACATAGGCAGGACATAGTGCAGCTATGCTAGAGAAATTAGTGTCCTAACTCCTGGCCATAGCACTTTCCACCAGATCAGACCATATTTCCCAGGAAAACATTACCAAAGGGGGTTGTAGGGTCTTCAGATATATTTCAGCAAAGGGGAGAAGGCAGGTAATAGAGTGAAGACTGTAGATTGAGATGGATTAAGAACAGAATTATCTTAATTTCTTTTTTTTTGGAGGGCAATTGGGGTTAAGTGACTTGCCCAAGGTCACATGGCTAGTTTTTTGTGTTAAGTGTCTGAGGCCACATTTGAACTCAGGTCCTCCTGACTCCAGGATGGAGTGGTCTATTCACTGTGCCACTAGCCACTCCCAGAACAGAATTATCTTAAAGATATAGGGATGGACAAGATGACCTCTAAGGATCACCTCCGGTCCTAAGGGTCTATTATTATCAAGACCAGATAAATGATGCTGTCACAAGACTGAGCACACTGCCCAGGATGGGCTACCCCTCTCAGGTATAGGGACATAAGGGCATTCTAAGAGGGGCCCTGACTGCCA
This sequence comes from Petaurus breviceps papuanus, assembly GCF_028583685.1. Lineage (NCBI taxonomy): Eukaryota > Metazoa > Chordata > Mammalia > Diprotodontia > Petauridae > Petaurus > Petaurus breviceps. The sequence continues at coordinate 19,913,831 of NW_027185754.1, read as the reverse complement.
CATCACAACAGAGAACAAGCAAGTCTTTAAAAAGAGGAGCGGCCGAAAAAACCCATCCATGTCTCCCAACTTGCAACGCCTGTTGGTTTGTATCTCTTGAAATCCAGGCTAACAGGAGAACACGTAGGACCACAGGGAGTAACCAGAGGGAGGTGGCAATGACTGCTTCTAGGAGATGATTGCCTGGCTACAGTAGCAGTTCTAAGATTGCTTTAATAATAGACGAGGTCACAGCCTGCTGAGTAGGCGTGGGATGCTACACCCTTAGCCGTTCATGAAGCACGTTCCAGCAGCTTAGAGGCAGCTCCACATCTCACTGAGAGCTTTGAATCAGCAGATGCTACAATGTTAATGCTGCACTAGGTTTCAGAAGTCCATCCATTCCATCGGCCATAAGCCGTGGAGAGAGAGGAAGGAGTCTAGGACACGGGAGGGTGAAAGCAGCAGCTGCTGGAGCTGCTGGATCAGACCAACACACTGAGGGGGTCCCCTGGACTTGGCCTGGAAGCACAGAGGAGTCCTAAAGGATAGGAGAGCCAAAGCCTTTGGCTTAGGGGCCTTTGAAGGGATGTCATTTGTATCCTCTTTGAAAACGAAGGACAACAACCAACCAACCAGCCTTCAGGACGAACATGGTATAGCAGATAGCATTCTGAACAGGAAAACCTGTGTTCAAATCCTGCCCCAGATATCAGTGACGTGACCCTGGACAAATCATTCCACCTCTCTAGGGCTCAGTTTCATCACATATAAAATGAGAGGGTTGTATTCAATAATCTCCAAAGGCCCCCACAGCTCTAAATCTGTGATCCCATTATCTTAAGTGAATAATAATAATAGCTAAAATGTATGTAAAATTTTATGGTTGCAAAGCACTTTATATATATTATTTCATTTGATGGGCAGCTAGGTGACCCAATAGATAGAGTGCTGGCCCTGGAGTCAGGAGGGCCTGAATTCAAATCTTACCTCAGGTACCTATTAGCTGTGTGACCCTGGGCAAGTCACTAAACCCTGTTTGCTTCAGTTTCCCCATCTGTAAAACGAGCTAGAGAAGGAAATAGCAAACCACTCCAATATCTTTGCCAAGAAAATTCCAGGGGCAGCTAGGTGGCGCAGTGAGTAAGAGCACCAGCCCTAGAGTCAGGAGGACCAGGAATCAGTTCCAGCCTCAGACACTTAACACCCACACACAAAAAAACTGGCCATGTAACCTTGGGCAAGTTACTTAACCCCAATTGCTTAAAAAAAAAAAAAGAAAGAAAGATAATTCCAAATGGGGTCACAAAGCGTCAGACAGACTAATCGACTAAACAACACCACCAATCTCATTGGATCCTCACAGTTTTGTGAGGTATGTGCTCTTACTATCTTCATTTGACAGGCAAGAAAACTGAGGCTAAGAATGATTAAATGACTTGTCCAGGGTCACCTAGATTGTGTCTGAGAAAGGATTTGAAGGTAGGTCTCCCTGACTCCAAGTCCAGCCTTCTATTCACCAAGCAAATGAAGGCAGAAAACAAGCAGAAATAAAATGCTAAAGGTTTAAGGGCAGCTTGGGGGCCCAAGCATCCATCCCAAGCAGTCAACTGAGAACTCACTGTGAATCCCTTGGTCCATGTGAATGTGGATGGATAGATAAACAGACTAGGAATGGATGGACAGAGAACAGATGGATAGATGGACAGAGAAAGAGGATGACAGCTAGAAGGGTCTATAGATAGGAAGACAGAGGATGAGTGACATTGAGCAGACAGACAAAGGAAGAGTACTTCTGCTTTGGGACCAAGGTCCCCACGTGGGAAGAGAGACCTGCCCTCAACAAAGGTCTCTTCACCCTGCTGGAAGATCTTGTCCAGCTCACCTTGGAACTTTCCAACAGGAACAGATGGTTATACAGTCTGTACCTGGCTATTTAATGACACCTTCAGGGGTGGGATGTAGGTGGGGGGAGTGGGCAGGTCTTCTCTGTATACCAGGACTATAAATTTCCTGGTGACAGGGAATGTATCTGCTCATTCTTCATCTTCCACATGGAACAAGTCAATAAAAAAAAACACAAACAAAAAGGATGATTGATTGATTTTCTTCTATCTTTGATGTTCCAGAAACCCAAATTCAAACAATCCCCTTCTCTCTTTAGGATAGGAGGCAAATGGTTCCCCATCTCCCTCTTAACTCAAGGCTGAAAAGGAGAGATCCTTACTCCATATCTCAGAGTTCTCTTTCCTCTGAGAAGGGGAAAAAATGAACAAGAAGAGTCAACCTATGTAAGTTTGCTACCTAAGCCTGGCATTGACCCTGACCCCTTCCTCCCTGGAGGCCTCAGTCGACATAGGCCTCTTGCCTAGCTGGGCTTTCATAGTCCCAGCAAAAGCCTCTGACCTAAAGTCCCATTTAAGCCAAAGACACTGGGGCAACAGTTGTCCACTCAGGTAGAGGTGGGGTGGGCTCAAAAACACTGTCCCAAGAAATCCCATTAAAAGTTATGCCTGGGAAAACATGAGGAGCAAAAAAGAACACAGGCTGCTATTTCCTTTCAAAAGTGTCCCTAGCAAGAGGGGAGGGGTTTCCTGGCTAACTGTGGCTCTCTTCTCAAGTAGACCCCTCCCAGCTCCAGCAAAGGCTCTGACTTATATCACACAATGAATGTATAACCCCTCCACATTCTACCAACCTGCAGAGAGGGCTTGGTTCCAGACCAGAAAATCTTTTAATTACTGCTTGCTACTCCTGGTTAGATTCTGGGGAGGAACTAATGTAAGCAGTGATCACTTGACCTGAAATGCTGGGAATGTAATTTCATTATTCGGTCTATTTGCGGCTCAGAACAGGGGAATCATAATAACTGGTTTCACAAGGCTCCTGTAGGGAAAGGCAATTCCTCACGCTTTTCTGGAGTTGGTTCCATTAACAAACCAGTCTGTACTTCTGGGCAGCCAGAGCAAGCCCAGGCTTGGACAGTGACTCTATTTATCCAAAGCCTTTTCACAGGAGAGACGAACATTGGGGAGGAAACCCAGAGCAAGCAAATCATTGAATTTATGTTTCAGACACTACTTCCCAATTATGCTTATAAGTACACAGGTACACACAGACACACGTATACGCACTGGAATGGGTACGTGTATGTGTATATCCAGATATGAATGTACATATGTGAATCCATACATGGACATAGATACACAGACAGAGGTGCATCACCTGCCATGTAGGAAAGTTAGTGAATCTCTGAAGGGCCTATGAGTGAGGGTGGGGGTGGAACTTATTCTTAAGTACAGGTCATTATTTTCTCCTTGATGGGGGAGGGGAAAATGATCCCAAAAGAATCAGTGAGTCATTATTACAGTGGTTAAGACAATGCCAGAGGTTTGGGTTTCTCTAAGTATCATGATGTTGTGTTGGCCCTGCACACGGTGCTGTACATGCACTCTAGCCGCTCACCTAGAAGATGCAGGTGAAGGAGACAGGCTTCCTTGCCCAGTAGATTTGCCTGAACTTAGGGTCCCTGGGACTCAGAGCCTCGTGAGAACAGGTAAGGACTCAATCCATCTCTTACATTCTCCTTCCAGCCAAAGCTACCCTGTGCACAGTCAATTTTGCTGGCCTGGTGAGAAAATGTGATTGGTAAGGTGGGTGCGAGGTTCTGAGCTGGCCGTAAGGCTGACAAGGGTATGGTTTGGCTGCAATAATTTTGGAATTGTGGCAGCTGTCTAAGGACAATTCTAGTCAGTGCAATTCAGCAGGTATATACTGAGTCCATACTAGACAGGGCTAATCCATGGGGCTGATAGGAGGAGGAGCTGATAGGGTCGTTGCCCTCAAGAAGCAATAGCCTGGGTGGCAAGATAGGGCAGCAATCACAGAGCAAACCTTTAGAGCCAGGTCTAGAGATATCTTGGCCATATATTACTCATCTCCAGCTAGAGTCATACACAGAGACCTCTGCCAAGCCTGGAGATCACCTTGCACTAGCAGAGAAAATGACATATGTATAAGTCCTCTCTGCTGTGGCCTAGGCATCTGCCCTCCTCTCCTGGGGAAACTTCATTGATCAGGGGGACTGCCAGACATATCCAGCCTAGGCAGAGAAGACCTATAGATATGGGGCTGCCCTGTCACTCACATAGCCCATCCCCTTGGGTGATGGGGCAATAATATACCAAAAATCAATTTCAATTAAAATCAAATCCCCGAGCCCACACTGCACTCACAGGAAGCCCCCAAAGTGATGAAATTCTAAGATTTACAAGAAAGTTTATTGTCTGTTTCTCCAGAAAATGATTCTGCAGATATTTACAGCAAACCCAGTCTTGCATTTAGATGCAAATATTCCCATATGAATAATGGGCCTGAAAATACAAGTAAATTATTTGTTCAGAGGAAAGCGAGGGGAGATATTTCTTCAGGGCCAATAAAGCACAGCTGAGTCGCTGGCGACCCCTCCTGACTCTGCTTCCTGACAGCCCACGGAGCTATCTGCTGCTACAGCTGATGAGACAACATACATCCCTCATACTCAGGATGTGTCATGAAGCCTGGGTATGGTTAGTTACAGCACTCTCCTTGTAATCCCAAGACCCAAGTTCAACTTCCAGTCTCCACACTTGCTAGCTATATGACTACGGGCAAATTATTCAGGCTTCTCTAAACCTCAGCGTCTTCTGTAAAATGGGGATAGGACCTGGTACTATTCAGAACCTCATAGGGTTATTGCAAGAAAAGCACTTTGTAAACCCTGAGGTTTTTGTTACTAATTAAACCATATATCCTGGTCAGGCCTTGCCATATTGAAAGTCCCTTTCTGACTCCCAGAGCTCAGAGCTTCTCCAAGAACCCTAAAGCATCCTTTCAGGATTATAAGATTTCCCACAATGCCTGGAGGTTACAGGTTAGAATGCAAGTAGGATGTGTGTGTCTGTGTGTGTGTGAGAGTGTGTGTGTATGCATGTGTGTGTATTGGGAGGGGATAAGAAGCTAGTTGGGTTTCCTGAATTCAGTTTCAGAGCTTTGGTTGGTCTCCAGGGTCTTCAGAACATGAGGCCTGGGGTTGGCTATTCAGGAAAGAGTGTCCCTAACAGTCTTAGTCAGACCACCCTGGTCTTTGTCCCATTTTACCAGAGGACCAGTCAACAAGCACCACAGTGAGAGTCTATCTGAGGTGTGGTGGAGACAGATAGTTGAAGGTTAAATGTTCAATGTGAGCATTTACACCTCAGACATGCAAATACTACACATCCGTGTTTGATTTATTGTTTTGTTGATTATCTAGACTTAACAAAGTGATGGAGAAAATGTTAATAATGCAGATTAAACTTAAAGACACTGTTGGGCCATATGGTTTTTGGTTTTGTTTTTTTTTTCCTGGAAAGCCAGCTGTTAAACATTTACCAGCATACCCCTGGAGTCTGTCCCCCTAAGCAACTAAGATGATAGGATTTTGGCTCTAGTGCTAGAAAAGATTTCAAAATCATCTAATCAAATTTCTTCTTTTTACAGATGAGTAAAATAAGGCCCGGGGAGATGAAATGACCTACCCAAGGTCACACAGGAAGGGAGTATCAAAAGCAGAATTTGAACATAGGTTCTCTTGACTTGAGAAGTGGTGTTCTTTTTAATTAATTAATTAAATTTTACTTTGCAGCATTCACTTCCATATGATTTTGAATTCTGAATTTTCTCCCCCTTCCTCCCATGCCCTCATGCAATCTGATGTAGGCTCCACATATACGTTCATATTAAATATATTTTCACCCTTGTCATTTTGTAAAGAAGAATTAGAACTAATGGGAGGGAGCATGAGAAAGAAGAAACAAAACCAACAAAATAAAAAGAGAGAGAGAGAGCAAATAGTATGAAAAGCGATGTCCTTTCCACCCTGCCAGGCCACTGTCCAAAAGGCAGCTAGGTGGCACTGGACTTGGAGTCAGGAATCCCTGATTTCAAATCCTACCTCTGTCATCTCCTGGCTATGTGATCCTAGCCAGATAACTTCTCAGTTTTCTCAACTGTAAAATGGACATAATAGGACTCACACTACAGGGCTACTGTAAGGATCATTGGAATATGTATATGCATATATGCATACATATGTATGTAAAGCTATTTGCAAAGCTTAAAATTCCATATCAGTGTTGATTGTTATTATTTTAATGTGGAATGGGTTGCTTTGGGAAGTAGTGGGTTGTCAAAGGGGGTAAGGAATGGGGATGGATAGCCACTTCTCTGGGGATGATGTATGGGGCAGGGGTTGTTGCTGAGGTACCAGATGGACTGAGGGCCCTTCTTTCTTGGAGATTCAGTAGTTCCATGATTCTAATTCTTGTGAGAGGGTGACACACTTGGTTAGATGAGACCTACAGCTTCCTGCTCTGAGCATGGCGCTTGGAAAGGAGGAAAATCAGAATGTCATCATTTCCTTCTGACAATGTGGCTTATTCTGGCTCAGGTGTTACCAAGACATCAGCAGCAGGTCCCAGGTCTCTCCATGTTGCTAAAGGCAACTGAACTGATTTAGGCAGAGGGGTTTTTCCAGTAAATAAAATTAAAATGTGCATCCCCACAGAGAACTTGTCCACCAAGCTCTACCATGGTGCAAATTAAAATAGCAGAGTTATAAATCCTTGAAAATGAGCTTTATAATTGAAACATCAATAGACCTTTAATGACAGAGCTGCCATGAGGGGCCTCCTGGTCACTGGAGGCAGAGACGCAGACCCTGGAGGAGAGGGATAGCTCATGCAATTCAGATGGAAGGCATTAATTCTGAAAGGCATTAGCCTTTCAACCACTGGAGAAGTTGTATATATCCAGAGATGACCTTTATAGCTAGGTCCCGAATAGTGCAAATAATGAATTCTCTGAAGCGGTCCTATGTATTTGAAATTATAATTATGTAAAATATGGTAATTAGTTCTGACCCAATGAAAACAGGCAGTTAAAATTTGAGGAATGTAACCACTTCAGAGGACTATTTGCACTAATCAGGACCTGGCTGTATAACATTGTCCCTTACTTGAAGCATAGTTTAGTGCGAAGAGCATTAGACTTTGAATCAGAAGAACTCTGGGTTCAAATGCCACTTGTGACCCTTAACAGGTATATGTCATGACTTTCCTGAACCTCAATTTCTTTACCTGGACAATGAGGATTAAAAAAATATTTGTATTATCTACCTCACAAGGTTGTTGTTGTGAGGAATAAGTATGATAATCAAGGCAAAGCAAGCAGCAACCTTAAAGAGCTTTGCTCATTTTCAGTCACCCCATTTGAGGTTTTCTTGGCAGATACTGGATGGTTTGCTGTTTCCCTCTCCAACTCATTTTACAGATGAGGAAACTGAGGCAACCAGGTTTAAGTGACTTGCCCAGGGTCACATAGCTAGTAAGTGTCTGAGGCCAGATTTGAACTTAGGAAGATGAGTGTTCCTGACTCCAAGCCTGGTGCTGTATTATCTGCACCATCTGGTTTCCCTAAAAGTGTTTTATACCTACATGAAGGTCAACTATTATTACTAATATTATTATTGAGAGACAGATGGGTGGGAGAGACAGAGACAGAGAGATAGGGACAGACAGAGACAGAGAGAGAGATAGGGAGAGAGAGAGAGAGAGAGAGAGAGAGAGAGAGAGAGAGAGAGAGAGAGAGAGAGAGAGAGAGAGAGAGAGAGAGAGAGAGAGAGAGAGAGAGAGAGAGAGAGAGAGAGAGAGAGAGAGAGAG
>NW_027185754.1:19841660-19906102 GCF_028583685.1 Petaurus breviceps papuanus | reverse complement strand
GAGAGAGAGAGAGAGAGAGAGAGAGAGAGAGAGAGAGAGAGAGAGAGTAGTATAGTGGATAAAGAGTTGGCCTCAACTCCAAGAAGACCTACATACAACTGCTGTCTCTAACACAACACTGGCTATGTGCCTCTTAGCTAATCATTTAACATCTGGGCACTCTAAGGAGCTCTCTTTATGAGACCATAAATTGCAGAGAAGGTGCCAACCTGAACTGGTAGAGGGAGCTTATTCCCTGTACCAGTGAAATTACTGGTCCAGTCCCTAGCCCTATCCTATCTTATTCTGTTATTAAGTGTAAGGCTTTACAGAGAGTTGGGTTTTCAGTGACTGTCTGAAGTTCACATCTCAGAACCCCTAAGTGGTCATATTCTGTCCAGACAAACTCACAGTGGGGCCAAGGAAGCTGTGGCCACAGTCCTCAGTCTTCCACTATCATAGGTTCTTGGTATGGGATTTATTCAGTAGAAAGTATGAAACAGTAGACGAATTCTGGGAACCCAAAGTCTATGCTGCCAAGGGCTATACATCTGATTCCATGAGCTCCAATTGGCAACAGACATTGGAACAAACCTATAACCACCTTGTAGAATGCTGGGAAACACATTAGGGTTCTTATCAGCAAGAAGTCCTTGAGGAAGACAGGAGCTCAGATTAGATCTTACAAGGTAGGGACCCTTTGCCATAATATTTCCCAAAGTACTCCTCAGCTTCAATGCAGCTAGCACTCAGGTAGATCAGATCAGCATCCATACCCAGGACAGTAAGTCACCTAATTTCTCTAAACCTCCACTTCCTCATCTATGAAATGGGATTAAGAATCTCAGTAGCCCCAACCTCTGTGGGTTTCAGTGAGATAATGTGTTAGTATCCAAGATGATGCTTAATGTTCAAAGGAGGAAGAATGAGGGTAGAGATATAATCTTTGGTTTTGTCCACACATCTCCAGATCCCAGTATACTGAGCTTTGAGAGTACTGGGTGCTCAATGAATGCTTATTGTGTGGCCAGGCTCTGTGACTTCAGGAGCTAAGAGCTGAGAGTTCCTATCCCAGATCAACCAAAAATGTACGGTGAACCTGGTAAAATTTTATTACCTTCTTGGGCTCTGACTTTATCTGGAAAAGAAGAAGGAATGATATTAGAAAACCCCCTTTCATGGGGGAGGAGGAGGAAGCCCATCTCTGGTCTAACATTTAGCAACTGTTGTCAAATGAGTGAATTGTGCCTCTGGCACCACTCCTGTTTTCAGCCAAATGACTTGCTTATTGAAGTTGTGATTGATTGTCTTCTCATTAGAATTGCTTAGTGTAGTGGGGAAAGGAAAAGCATAAGCATTTATGTAGAATAAGCATTTATATCTATATGTATATGCATATATAGCATTTATACTTATAAGCATGCTAAGTCTTTTTTGCAAACACTTACCTATCTCATTTGATCTTCACAACAACCCTGGGAAGTAGGTGCTATTATTATCCCCATTTTACAATTGGGGAAACCGAGGCAAACAGAGGCGTGTGTGTGTGTGTGTGTGTGTGTGTGTGTGTGTGTGTGTAGACACTTGCCCAGGGTCTTCCTGACGACTCTACCCACTGCCACTGCCAGTTGTAAAATGATATCTGTTGAACCTATAACAGAGATATATGTTGCTTGTTTTTACTTACTTTTATGTTCCCAAGTCCAACTGCGTAGAGTGGCTTTTAAAAAATGTCATTAAACCCTTTTAATGTGTTAAGAAGCACCCCCAATTACATGACTAAATCCTTGACATCTGCCTGCTTAATCCCTGGAAAGAGCCTTTTGAAGGCTCTTCCTCCTTTTCCAAAATTGAAGTGATTTCTATTTTATAGACTTGATTTTAAAATAACAGATTCTGAGGGGTTGGGTGCTTCACAACAACCTCTCCAGGTGTTTTTGCTGTAATAGATGTCACTCCGACCCATTGCAGGGGAGGGTTGGAAGTATGCATGTGTGTGCTTTTTTTTTTAATGAAAACAACCCATGGCTATGGGGCATAGTGACAGGGTCTAACACATTGCTGGCAATTTTTCTTTCAACCTCATTTGTACCTTGTTTACTAAGGACCCAGGGAGAAAAAGGAAATGATGATTGGGGTCTACCAGGCATGCAAAGCCACTTTGGAACCAGGGAGCCCAGCTCTCCCTCCCTGTAGGTGGTGCATTTTTTAAACCTGCACTTTCAACAGCGAAATGTGTGTTCTTTCCTCGGGGGATTTTTCTTTCCTTCCCAGATTTGTTTTAATGGTTTTCAGAAAAGAGCTAGAGGATGGACCTTCCCCAGGAGGGATGGAGGTGTGTAGTGGGGGGTGGGGGAGGTGGTAGAAGAGAGGGTAGGAAAGCACCAGATTCAGGAAGGAGCTGGAATATGCCCAAGGGTTCTGGCTACCAGGAGGCCCTGCTTAATGATGATGACAGTCTCTTGCATCTGCAAAGCCCTTTACAATGTTCAAAGTGGTTTCATACCCATTATCCTTTGTGATCTTCAGAGCAGTCTGCAGAGATGGGCAGGAGAAGATGGGACACGACTGGGTAGGGCAAAGAAAAACATAGAAGCCAGTCTCAAAGAGAAAACATACATACATTCATTCATTCATTCAATTTGACAATTATTAAGCAGCTACAATTAACCATCACTAAGCTAGGCACTGAGAATACAGAGACACAAAAAAAGCTAACAGTTTGTATATATGTTATCTGATGTGATCTTCACAACATCCCTGGTAGGAAACTGAAGCTGAGAGGTTGGGCCTGAACCAGGATTGTCCAGATAGTATTAGAGACAGGGGATCACACTCAGAACCTCCTGACTCCCAGTCCATCCACCTCAACATGGGGTTGCCTCAATGAACAGTTCCTGCTCTCAGGGAGCTTACATTCTATGGGTCGGCAGTGGGATGAGAGCATATACACAAGTGTATGTGGATATGCTATATATACAAAACAGATACATTTCAGAGACAGGTACCAGCAACTGGGGAATCTGTAAAGGCCTCATGTTGGAGATGATCTGAACTTTGAACACAGCTATGGATTCCTAGGGACAGAGGTCACAGGGCCGTAGGATTTAGAGTCGGAAGGCACCTTGGAAACTGTTTAGTCAAACCAAGGTCCAGAGAAGTGAAGTGATTTTTTTCGAAGGCCAAAAAGTTATTAAGGATTTGAAATGAGTTCCTCTGTCTCAGAAGCCATTGATCTTTTCACTGAATACCCAGCCTCTCTAAACTAAGGTAAGAATGCCTAGCATGGAGGCTGGACAGCCTGCTGTGGACGAGAATAACGAGTCAGCCGGTTCATTGGTTCGTTCAGCGACCTTGCCCATGTTCGAAGTGAGTATGGGCACAACTAGGATTAGCACCGAGGCCTTCGGGCCCCTACTCATTGTCTCTGTGCCTTAGCACAAAATCACAAAATCCCAGAATTTCAGAGCCAGAAGGGACCTCAGGGCACACATCTGTAAGTGGAAAAGAGTCTACTCCACAATACATGTAGCAAGTGATCACTGTCTGCCTGCCATGGATGGAGTGGACTGGACAACGGGAAGGCCTATGTTCAAACCTCACCTCATAAGCTTACTCTCTGTGTGACTCCAGACAAGTCATTTGACCTCAGTTTGCCTCAGTTTCCCCATTTGTAAAATAAGAGATTTGGACTCAGCCTCAAAGGTCCCTTCGAGCTCTACAGCTGTGATCCTATGAACCCACTATTTTCTCAAGAAAGCCCATTCCACTTTTGGAAAGTTCTTAATTGTTAGGAAATTTTCTTCTCCAATAAGCCTAAACTTTTGCCTCTTGCAATTTTTACCCATTGCTCCTACTTGTAACCTAATATTGACTTTGTAAAGGGAAGACAGAGGCTTGAGGGGACAGAATTTGGGGAAGCAGAATTTTGGAGGGGAAAAGATAAGGGAATAAAGGTGGCAGGGTTGAAGGAGGAATAACATTAGGGGGTAGCAAAGGAGTATTTGAAACACCATTCAGAAATCCACTCTTAGATAAGAGATGGGGAACTTGGTAAGTTTGATATAGAGAACTTGATAAGATAACTAAGGGAGTTAAATTGAAATGTTGTCAAATTGAATGGAAAGGAGTGACCTCACTCCACTAAGAAAGTCACCTTGGAGTCTGGGATAGAAGGAAGGCCATTGCAGGAGCTGATGCTAATTGGAGTAGCATGACTAAAACCTCAGTGGCACTGTGCCCTTCCCGGGCCCCGGCACAAGGGCTGTGACTCATTCCCCATTGATGGAGATAGACACAGAGGTGAGAAGTCATCTTAGTTAAAAAATAAAGAGTCTCATTTCAAATTACAGTTTAAGGAGTCATGCTAATTATACCTCCGATAAATCAGTCCTAGTTATTTTAATTGGTCTCCACTCTTGACACTCGCTAATTGCCCCTCACCATAGGAAGTAGGCAGGGCAGCAATCATGGAGGCCTGGCTGGAAGTGGATATTGGGAAGGGGAAGAGGGCAAGGTACATAGGAAAGCATCTCAGAAATCCACATCCTTCTCCACAGGGCTCTAGGGACTCATTCATTCACTCAGTCATTCAGCAAAGTCAGGCAAGCAGGACCTGATCACTTCACATCCGAAACTGAACCTGGTTTTGGCACAGCCATAACAGCATGGAGAATAGGGCACAATTCACCTTAGAGGGGGAAAGGGGTTTAAAGAACAATTCGCTGCTGTTGAGACAACTTGAAACCGGGGGTTTGAGAAAGGACAGGGTGTGTGCTGGCACCCTCCATTCTCATCCATCCTCCTGCTACCCCTGGGCCTCAATTCAGAGAAAACAATCCACACCCCAATTTTCCAGGAGGGGGTGTAATTTCAGAAGATGCCTTTTGTTATTGGCTTTTATCAGCTGAAACTTGACAGAGTAGACAGGGACTTGGCGAGGTACTTGAAGCAGCCAAAGGTAGCTTTCTGTTTCTTGGTTCATTAAACTGGGCTATAGCAATCTTATCTCCACTGAGCATCAATTAAGAAATGAAATCTCTTGCCTTTAGAGGAAATAATAGAATTAAATCAGAAGACAGACACAGGATACATAATTTAACTAGTAACAAGCCAGAGACCAGGGGCCAAGCCTTAAATAATTGTCTCCCTCCCCCCACTTTAAGTTCCCAGGTAAAAGACACTTAATGACTTTTTCACCTATTTAGAAATACTTTCCCTGTTTTTTTCTTATTCTAGCCCAGTTTCTTTAAATGAAATATCCATTCTTACTAGATATGATAATCACATTTTCTTTCTATTCTTTCTTTTTAATTTTGCCACCCCTAGGAACTTTTAGCTAACAATTCTGGGACCATATTCTATTAATATCCATTTTCAGATTACAGAAATGTGATGCCTGTTTCCTAATTTAATTAGGCGTTTCCGTTATTAGTTCCTACGTGCTCATTATTTTTCATTTAGTGGATTATAATGCGCTGAAGCAAAGCTGGGCTCCTACAAATAGTCTCTGAGGATGCTTTTCTAAAGGAAGAAAGAGCCAAAACTGCTGACTCCCCAATACGGGCATTGTGATCTACAGAGATGCTGTGTCAGGTAAGAGGGTCATCATTTGGACAAATCCCATCTTGGGTACCACAGGACAACATCACTGGGGCATTCTAGTACCATTCTTCTGAATGGGAGAAGCACTTGAGGTCCTTCCTCGATAGGCTGGGCAATCTTTGCTTAAGAGTAAATCACTCAAAGGGAACTTTGGCAAACATAGGACAGAATAAAATGTAAGCCTGGGACCCCAGATTATATCATCTTACATTCAGAGATGATAGAGGGGTTAGAGGTTATTTAGTCCAACCCACTAACTTTACAGATGAAGAAACTCAGACCCAATGACTTGCCCTGGGAGCTTGGTGTGGTTGTCACAAAATGTCTACTCCTAAGTGGGCTTATCTAAAATGGAAGGTTTCCTGGAGCCTGTGACTCATTCAAAATCGGGGGGGTGCCCTCACAAGGGCCCATTTCTGTCCCCTTGTCATGCTGCCCATGGCCTCCTGCCATTTGCCCTCGCCATGATTCCACCACTGGTCTTTGTTTAGTGGTGTGCTGGTAAATGTTTTAACAATCTGACCTCTGGGGGGGAAAATGGTACTCACAACACACTTTAAGTTTAATCTGCATTATTAAGATTTTCTCTATCACTTTCTTAAGTCTAGACAATCAACAAAACAATAAATCAAGCCCTGATTTAGAGCAGCTTGCCAATTTCAGAGGTATAAATGCTGGCACAGAAAATTTAACAATAGGCATAGAGCCAGTCCTAGCTGGCTCCAGCAAACCCTGCTCTGTTCATTCCATTTCTAAGAAATTAAGTAAAAGGTCAGTAATAGCCACTGTTCAGAGGCCTCCATTGACTTTTCCAGCTTTCCTTCAACCAGTCCCACTGAATTTAAGAAGCATTTATTGAGTGCCTACTATGTGCAAGGCACTGTGTTAGACTCTGGGAAAATGAAAAGAAAAATGGTCTCTCTCCTCTTGGCAATTACATTCTATTAGGGCCCTAAACAAGAAATCTGAGGAAAGAGTGAGTACTCCTAATAAAACAAATTGGTAAAGGCTCCCCATTAGAAGTGACATAGGAACAGAACCCTAAAGGAAGCTAGGAGGAGAGGCAGAGATGAAGAGGTAGTACCTTCCAGGCATGGGGAATGGAAGCCAATGGAATCCTATGCAGGAAGAAAAGCAAATAGGTCTGGGGGACTGGAACAGAGATTGCATGCAAGCCGAGTAATGTGTATGACCCCAGAAAGGTAGGCTGGAGCCAGATTGTGCAGAACTTTAAATACCAAGCGAAAGAAGTTGTATTTTAACCTTAAAGGAAATAAGGAGCCATTGAAGTTTCTTGAGCAGGGCAATCACACTGGTGTACAGCCACCATTGCTGAAGTGACCCCTAGATGGTCCTCTCTCTGAGCTCCCCTCCATGACACCCAAGGAAGCACCCAGGAAGTCTTTTGCGTCAGATGTGGAAAGAAATGATTAACAGATGAAATGGGTTGTGAAGGTGACATTGGAGGAAAAATGCAGACCTACACCCTGCAGAGTCCACAGGGTTACCTGGACAAGAAGACATGACACTGAAAGAGGTAAGAGGGAGGTCTGTGAGATCTGCATGGTATGTAAGAGGGTTCTAAGAAGCTCTATGCCCATTGTTTAAGAACATGACTGCAGAAATAGCAGCTTTTGGATTCTGACACGCGTGTGTAATGTTATCTCGCCCCTGATAGATTGCCAGCTACTTAACAGAACACATCACTGCAATTACATGTCACTTCTGATCGCCACAGTCACAACAAGCATGTGTCAGCTGCGGAAGTTTTTAAAAAGAAATATAGATGATGTTCTGCAAACCTGAGTTAAAAATGGTTTCTGGAGACAAAGGCTCAAGAGGATTTTAATAAAACCCATTGAACTCTGGGGCAGCAAATCAGTCTTTGATAACTGGAGGGGACACATTCCCCTGGCCCTCAGGAAGGAGCGTGGTTTTATGGTTTGACACGTCTTGCTTCAAGATTCAAACAGGAGCCCCACAGGCAGGCAGGAGTGCAGGCAGGCAGTCCAAGAGCAATGGGCCAGGATAAGAAGGCCCAGAAAGCAGCCTTCCTACAAGAACCACCAATCACTGCTGCCTGCTCTCAGACTGGCCTTGCAAAGTTGCTTTTGCAGGGGAAAGAGTTCTGCATTCCCCACTGAGCCCAGGATCTGAGTCCTTTTACTGATAACTCCTCATCATTGTCGTGACTCTATCAACTTCTTCATCAAGAAAATCACAGGAAAATGTGCCTGTATGGAATGTGAGTAAACAAGTCTTTCCTGAACATGGGCAAGGCAGGGCAAGACAGTCAGGGGAGTCAAACAGGGCTGTGTGCCCTGACAGATGCCCCCAAAGCTCCGAGGATCTAGAGAGTTCTTGCTCTCCAGCAAACACCAGAAGGATGAATGGGAAATGGAAAGACACACTGTAATACCCAGCCCCAGAATTTCAGTGCCTGGATTCAGGAGACAACTTCAGGACTATCAGAAGTCAGAGACACCTGTGTGCTCCCAGTGCACCTTGCACTGAACTTGCATGAGGTAGGATTTTAACGAAGAACTTAGCTGAGATCAAAGCAAATGCCTCAGACAGGGATGACAACCAGAATCTAGGGAGCAGGTGGGTTGTGAGATGGTGGCAGTAATGACGGGGGACAGACAAGGGGGGGGGGATGAGGCCAAGAGGTGGTACAGACAGAACTGGACAGGGTCAGGTAGCAAGGGCACCAAAGGCGCTAACAGCCAGGTGGACAGACAAAATGACAGAGAGGCTCAGGAAACAGAGACCACAGAGAAAGAGGGTGAGAACCAGTAGCCAACCAGACAGAGGGGTCTAAGAGTATGTAGGGCAAAAAGAAGGGGCAGAGAGCTAGAAGACAGGACTGAGAATAAGGCAGACAGACAGAAGGGGATAAGATCCAGGCAGAAAGAAAGAATGATTGACTGAGAGAGACCCAGTATCAGCTAAGAAAACAGAGGGCACTACAGAGAGCCAGAATGGGCTATAGAAAAACCCAAGACACAATAGAGAGTTCCACTAAGGCCTCTTTTATATCCATTCTTTGCTCAGTTTATGCTGCAACAAACCCACCCATTAAAGGAGAGACCTTCACCTAAAGTCTTAGAATTTTCCTTAGGAGCTAGGGCCCTCCCCTTCCTGTTGTAGCTACTCAAGAAGTCATCCAGCCCAACTGATTCATTTTACAAATAAAGAAACTGAGACCTAGAGACTTGGCAAAAGTGACAAAACCGTCCTCCTCATAACTCTGCTCATGACTTTCACAAACCTGTAGTAATGGGGCCACCTCTCAGAAAAGGGCTGACTGGGCAGCTGAGTGGCACAGTGGACACAGCACCAGGCCTGGGGTCAAGAAAAACTCATCTTCCTTTTTTTTTTCTTTTTAGAAGGGGGAAGGCAGGACAATTGGGGTTAAGTGACTTGCCCAAGGTCACACGGCTAGTAAGTGTTAAGTGTCTGAGGTCGAATTTGAACTCAGCTCCTCCTAACTCCAGGGCCAGTGCTCTATTCACTGTGCCACCTAGCCGCCCCAAGATTCATCCTCTTGAGTTCAAATGTGGCCTCAGACACATACTAGCTGTGTGACCCTGGGAAAGTCACTTAACCCTGCTTGCCTCAATTTCCTCATCTATAAAATGAGTTGGAGAAGAAAATGACAAACCACTCCAGTATCTTTGCCAAGAAAACCCCAGATGGGGTCAGGAAGCGTCAGGTGTGACTGAAACGACTTCACAACCACAACACAGGAGGAGACCCGTAGGTAGGCAGCGCTCTCTCATTCAAAGAGGGCCAGATAATCCATACTGAGTATGCATTGAAAGTGTTCATCTCAGATCAGCTTTCCTTGCTCCTTTCCACAGCCTCAGCCACCTTGCTGAACCCTCACTGTGTACATGCTCCAAGGAGGTAAATACATGAATCCTTCAAGGTCTTGCTTGACCCATCTCCTCATGAAACCTCCCCTGACTACTCCAGTTCCCAATAAACTTTCCTCTCTTCAGAACTTCCTAGAGTCTGAGAGTGTGCACAATCACTCTTCTTTTCCAATCATACAGTACATGGTACTGTTCTCTAATTGTCTCTCCCGGGTCATGTTGTGTGTCCCAGGCAGACAGTGAACTCCCTGAAGAGTAACTATTATCAAGGACACAGAAGCTATGCCCTTGGCTCCCCCCTCACTGGGCATTTCTTACTACTAACATCCCCGCTCCCCCCCCAGGTGTGAGACAGAAAGTAGGGCCACTGTCCTGAAGCTGTGCTGGCTGCAGAGGTCTCTGGTTGAGATGGTTAATGTCCTACATGGGCCAGGACATAGACATGCCCATAGAAGATGCCAATTTCTCACTGTTTTGTGGGGACACGACAGAATATGTCTTACATCTTTGGTTGATATCAAGTACTGGGTTCTCTATGGCTGCTGAGAGTTCTGGGTCTCCCTAGGTAAGGTTCTCCTTAAGGAACTCCAGACAAGAGATTGAGGATTCATTCTCAATTCATTCACTCTTGGGAAACAGTAGGACTTTGAAATGTTTTAGTGTTTCTACAGGGACCATTCCTTTCTCTGAAACCCAGAGTACCTTATATTTTTCCAATTCAATTATAGCTCACCATTTGGAATTGTTGTTGTTCAGCTTTTTGTGACCACAAGGGGGGTTTTCTTGGCAGAGGTACTTGAGTGATTTGCCATTTCCTTCTCTAGCTCGTTTTACAGATGAGGAAACTGAGGTAAACAGAGTTAAGCAGCTTGCCCCAGGGTCACACAGCTAGTAAATGTCTGAGGCTGGATTTGAACTCAGGTCTTCCTGACTCCAGGCCCAATGTCCTAGCCACTGTTCCTCCTAGCTACACCATTTTGTATCACAGCTATTTCAGTACTTGTCTTCTCTCCCTTACTAGACTGTGAGGCTAGAAGGAATCTTAGGAGTCATCTAGTCTACCTTCATTTTACAGATGAGGAACTGGAGCCCAAAGGGAAGCCTGAGGTCACCCAAGCGGCAAGTGGTGGAGTTAGGACATGAACATGGGTCCTTTGATTCCAAATTGAGGCTTCTTTACACTGCACCATGCTCCCTCAGGACAGAAGACCTCAGTTATCTGACACTGTCTATGTGACCTTGACCAAGTCTCTAGGTCTCAGTTTCCTCATCTGTAAAATGCATGGGATTAAATGACCTTCCTCCCTCCCACCCCCCGGAGTCCAGCTTTAGCTCTCGGATCCATGATTTGTATCTACCTTACAGCAATCTGTAAGTCATGAAGCTGTATAGAAAAGTGAGATGTCATTTTTATTGTTAATATTATTCAAGTTTCTTACGTTGCCCTGTGAAGGGCTGTGCATAAACCAGGGACTCAGTAAATGTTTGCTAAATGAATGAAAGATAGATCTTCTTAGCCCAGAAGCAATTGCCTGGAAGCAAATTAAATGCTCTTAAAAGTTATGCTGACTCTTGAAGGCCCTAAGGATGGAGATACTCCTATGTGAATGCCATCATTTGGTCCTAGAAAGAGTTAATGACATTTCCTGAGGTGCCACCAAGGGGAGTCTCTCCTGGCTAGGGTCCCAGGCTAGAATATAACACAACTATCACCCCTTCACACATCCCTGAACAAACAAACCTCAGTGGGCTAAGAGGTGAGTGGGCAAATTGACCAAACAGCCTTCTTTCAGGTTCTGAGGATCAGTTCCCACACCAAGGGTGAAGCCTGTGATACTGTGTCTGCCCATAACAGATACACGATGAACAACAGTCACAAGGGATTGGAGGGGCAGGTGCCATTTCTTCTAATTGCACAACCAGAGTCCAGCCTGTTCCTGGCCACACAGGTAATGACAATGGTTGGTGTTCATTGGTGACAGGAGTTAACAACAGAACTGCATTATGGAAATCATTCTTTTCATGGAGTCATGACACAGAGTTGGAGTCTTCTAGGTAACAAAGGGGTGTGTGTGTGTGTGTGTGTGTGTGTGTGTGTGTGTGTGTGTGTCCTGAATGAGTAATTAAGAAAAGGGGAAGCTAGAGGGAAGATGGTACATCTCTATCACAGGTTCCCTGCCCGAGGGCAGGTGTGCTGATTCAGCCAAAGAGCACCCTGTGGGCCCCACAATCCCGGACTAATCAGCCCCCCCTCTGTCTTATGGCATATGGTAGCTATGCCTAGGGAAGGAGCAGGGAGGAGGAGGAATCGAATGGTTTTGTGCTAGGCTGTATGACAAGGCCTGCCATGAATGACCATGGGTGCTGAGAAGGGAGAGGAATGAATGGACAATACAATCCCAAGGGGGACAGTGTTATTCCAAAGGATGTCATTCTGGAGAAACCCTCAGGGCTCAGCAAGCCCTAAAGCTTTTCTAGTTCCCTTCTTTACCAACTATGTCACATGCCGGGTCCAGAGTCTGCTGCTGGCACCCATTAGCACCCCAGCCCTGCCCAGGCACCTCCAACCACACCTCTTAACCCTTCCTAACCTCCTTCTTTCACAGAAGAAGAGGGAAAAAGCCCTAGGAATCAGAGAGGTAAACCATTTTTGTAAACCAAAGCAAGGATGAGCCCAGCTTAAGGAAAACTCACCATACAGGAATTAAAGGGCACTGGATTTGGCATCAGATATCTTGGGATCAAATCCTTCCTCTTCAACTTATCTCTTGTATGACCATGGACAAGTCAATTAACTTTTCAGGGCCTTGCTTTCCTCATCTATAAAATCAGGGAGTTGGACTAAATGCTTGCTAGGGTCCCTATGAGCTCTCAGTCTAAGACCCTATAAAAGAATTATGTTAGTCTGAAAAGTATTCACATTATACAGAGCTTCTGCAGAGTTCCTTTGGATAGTTGCCTCCCTAATGCATTTAAAATAGGATTCAATTTACAAAAATTGAATTTAGACAGCACACTTCATTCTCTCCCTTCCCTGAACTCTTATACCCTTTCCCCTCTGACCATGAACATTTCATTAATTATACTCTATCCGAGGCTTGTTTCCTTAGTGAGTGGTGCATGTCTCCTGATTCAGATTATGGACACCTCACGAGCAAGCCCTGTGTCTCCCCCAGAGCATATGTAAACACGGAACTATTGTAAGATGTTCAAGAAAAGTTGCTGATTAGATGATTTAGTATTTCCAAGGATATGTGACTTCATTAATACAGGACCTCCCTCTCACCTAGATTGCAACCCCTCCCCCCCTTCCCTGCCTTAGTAGACAACTTCATGAATTGATGGATACATGAATAGAGGAATTTAGAATACAGATAAGTTAGGAGATGATTGCTCAACTATCTGGCAGAAAAATTTGTTTGTTTTTCTTTACAAAAAAAAGTCTTTACCAAAAAAAATCTGTTAGTAGTAAGTTTTCCATTGAAAATTTAATCTGATTGGCAAAATTGTATAGGACACACCTCAAATGAATAAAGTGTAGTAAATTTACATATGCAATACTGAGACTATGTTTCCCATCAATGTGTTGTAGATTAATAGGCTCAGGGGAAAACCATCTGGGGGAAAACCAAGGTAGAGAACCTTCTATTGGACTGGACGATCTCTTAAGTCCCTTTTATAGCTCTGGGATTCTATGTATAAAATGCTAAGCTCCCTCACTGTCACAATTTTTTTTTTGCTTTTTGGAGGGGGGAAGGTGGGGCAATTGGGGTTTTGACTTGCCCAAGGTCACCTGGCTAGTTTTGTGTTAAGTGTCTGAAACTGAATTTGAACTCAGGTCCTCCTGACTCCTGGGCCCATGCTCTATTTACTGCGCCACCTAGCTGCCCTGTCATAATTTTTTTTATCAAACAAAAAAGTTCATGGGTGTTTTCTCCCCAGCTCTTGTGTTCCATTCCTGGCCAGTCCCAACCAAGCCTTCAGTCATTTCACTCAGTGATCACATAAAAGAGTCCCCAAATCATCTGTTATACAATAAGTTACTTCTGAAATAATGACCAGGGAAATCCATGCTACATTTAATCTACCAATTGGGGTGATCTCTTTGTGGTCCACTCCGGATGCCTGGCCAGCCGACCCACATCCCTGACAAGGCATCAGGCTCCACATCGACATAAACAGAGGGAGCTACAGTTTGTCAGCAGGCGGAAGGAAGATCTGGCCACTGCCGCGATGGGGGACACCTAGACTTTGTAAGCATTGGTTCCCAACAGATAAATGTAATCAAGGCTTATATGCTCACAGAAGCCAACAGGATGGGATTGTTTCACTTGAAAGATCAGAAGAAAATTGTAACTAATGTTGTGGAAAATTACTTTGATATTGCTTTCTCGGTGCAGCATCACAATTAGGGTGCAGTGTGAGGCACAGGCAAAAATAAATGAATAGTAACAAATCAACACAAACAGCCACTGTCAGGAGTGCTTTGCTCAGGGAAAGGAATGTAAGCATTACTTAAAGTGTTACAGCCGTGGTTTCCCCTGGCGTACTCGGAGCATCCGCAGCCGGCCACCCCCCACCCCACAGCTGGCTCCCAGTGCTGAGCGATGCTCCTCAAAGGCTGACGTCAGACGAGCCAAAGGAAAGGAGAGATGGGGGCCCGACCCCAGCGCAGCTACTCCTACTGCCCTTCGCCAGGTATGACGTATAGACTCTCCTCTCCCAGCCAGATCTCCCGCACTCTGACCCCAAAAGTCAAAAAGCTGCATGCGACAACATCCAAGGGTCTTATACAGCCAGGACAGGACAGAACAGCAGAAAGAGAAGTGGCCTCAGCGCCGGCCCAGCGGCGAGAGACCCAGGATCTTCTCCGGCCTCGGATACTCGGCACCCACACAAAATAACTGGCCGTGCAACCTTGAGCAAGTTACTTAACCCCAATTGCTTATTAAAAAAAAAAAAAAGAGAGAAGTGGCCTCAGAAACACTGCTTGGTTGACTTAGGGCAAGTCACTTTAACCTCTCTGGGCCTCAGTTTCTCATCTGTAAAATGAGTAAATTGGACCATATCTGTGCTTCCATAAACATAGGTGCTCTTCTCCAGAGTGGAATAAACAAACAAGGGTAATAACCTCCTTGCTTCAAGGGAAAGTGGGACCTCCCAGCCTCTGGCTGCATGCAGAATGAAGGAATACAGCATCAGATCTTCTGTGGACACACCTGAAGGAAGAAGCTAGGGCATGCACTATTAAGGGTCATTGGGAACCACAAGGTAGTGCCTCAAGCCACCCTGCCTGTCACTACTGAAATGCCAATGTGCCTGTAGCCTAATTTCTTTCACCTACTGGGCTAATTTTCTGGTATGTGATGTCTCATAACGGTATTATTTAATTTAGTAATTAATATTTACATAGAACTTCAATTTAGGCTCTACTAATTTGAAATTTGTGATAATTTAGATAGAACCTGGGCTGAAGTTTACTTTTGCAATATCAATATAAAGACTGAGGCTGAGGGATTTTTTTTTTAACTTACTTAAGAGAACAGCGATCTTCAAGCATTTTAGAAGTACTATTTACATATAATCGATATGCTAATTACAAATTGATCTTGTTTACATATTAAAGCAGATCTCAGCAGTCCTCTACTTAGGACACTCCCCAGGTTCACCTTATTGAGAGTATTGTACATACTTGAAAACAATAAAGTAGCACTGATTTATAGTTTCTCTGTAATTCAAGATCTACACTAATTCATACTAAATCTGCTTTATTCCTCCCTCCTCACCTTCCATCATTACGTTTTCAAGTTTTGGACAATTCTATTTACTAAGTTAAACGGGAGATGGGAGGGGCAGAATTGGAATAAAGAATACTCTTTTTCCTCTTAGGCACCTATATTTTTTCCTTGTTTTCCCCTGGATGCTACAGCCATGGCCAGAGAAACCCAGAATGTGTTATTCTGGGGAGGGGGGGAGGGGGAGAAGGGTCTTAGGCTGAGCTTCTCCCAAACCACCCAGTGCTAAAGGGGGTGGGGGAAGAGAATGAAGGGGAACAGCTAGAGAAGACTGAGATAGACCCAAAAGGAAGTAACTTCCAGTAGAGAAAACCAACCACTTTAGTAAAAATCACACCCTTAAGGAATATGTCACAGGAATTTTTCATTTTTCTGAATTATTTGGGACTCAGAGCTATTCCTCCTGCAAATTTTGGCTAACATTAACCTCACCTAACCAAAAGCTGTCCCATGGGATGGGAGAATTTACTTAGTCTTAAACATTCCTTAGATAAAAAGACAAGAAGAATCTCAACTGTCTCAGTCTCCTTGGGGAATGTAAATCCACCTCTACAATCAGCCAATTGTGAATCCTCTAAATGTAGTTTAATCTATAACCTGATTTAATTTACCTATTGTTTGACTATGAAGTTTGTTTCCTTAGGGGTTATAGGAGATTATGACTATTGAACTAACTCTTATGACATTGAATTGAGTATGGGATTATGGATCTATCTTTTCTTTAACTTTTATGGCCTGAGGAATCTACAAGGTTGCAATATGTAAATGAATGATCTCATTGTCACTCTGTCATAACTTTTCCCGTAGGAAACCTTTGTAGAATCCTGATGATTGTGCAGGTTTTCTCTGAGGTCTGTATCTATGCTTGAACATAATAATAAAAGCTAGATTTTCACCTCCATAATTTCTGTGTTGTGGTAAATATATATATGGCAGCAGTTATCCACCACATGAACTCAGAGTGAAGATTGTTGTTCAGTTGGTTTTCGATTGTGTCTGACTCTTTGTGACCCTATTTGAGGTTTTCTTTTTAGCAGAGATACTGGAGTGTTTTGCCATTTCTTTCTCCAGATCATTTTACAGATCAGGAAACTGAGGCAAACAGGGTTAAGTGACTTGCCCAGGGTCACATAGCTTAGTAAGTGTTTGAAGTCACATTTGAATTCAGGAAGACTCATCTTGCCAACTCCAGACCAGGCACTCTATCCACTGACCACCTAGCTGCCCAGAGACATATTGTTTCTTTAACAGAAGTGTGTATTACCTTCGGTATGAAGGTCTGCACAGCACATCTAGATCATTATCTAAGAGGGGGAAGCCCCTTATTTTTGACTCATACGGTCATAATTTTGGAGTGAAAGGTAGGTTAGAGGCCATTTAGTCAACCCCTCCATTTACAGATGAGGAAATAGACCAAGGGAGGTGTTGACTTGCCCAAGGTCATACAAGATGATTTCAATGTAGGCCCTCTGACTTCTTTCCACTGTACAAAGATGCTTCCTGTCTGCCCCTCGGCCAAGAACAGATCTTTCCAGGATCTGAGACAACTCTAATCCATAAATCTATTTCTTCTCTTCATGCATGTCTGAGGACATGTGGAGTCCCCCAAGATACAGGCTCAGAGTCAGAGGGAGAGGATAGGGGCCATATCCCATTTATCATACAATATCTTCCTAAACTGAAAGAGGTCTGGGAGCTATAAATAACACTGATGGATCCTTCTCCATGCAGCCTAACGAATGGGCTCCTACTTCAGCAGATACCTTTGTTTGACAAACACTGTCTCTTAGCTTGACTTATCATTCTCTCAGGATGCCAAAGGGTTGGGATGAGCTGGTGTTCAGAGAAGATTCCTTCTACCTGGCTTACCTTTATGTTTTTTACCTAGAGCTTAGATTTCATTGGCATAGGGATCTACTCTGTCTACCAATGGGGATCTTTCAGACTATTGCTACCCATAATCCTAGAGAGATGCCTGGAATACTTGGAGGTTAAGTGCCTTGCCTTGCCTAGGGTCATACAACCAGCCAGTACACTTCATAGATAGGATTTCAACACAGGAGATTTTCTCTCTCTTCTTGGACTCCTTAATAGAATTAAATATTGGCAGGGGCAAGAAACAGCTCTGAAAGTCCTCAGAATTGGGCACAGGTCCTCGGGAAGTTGCCCATACCTCAGATTTTCAGGGAATTCCACATAACCAACTACACTGTTTCCTTGGGGGGAAAAGGAAGAACTTCTCCCCAAACAAAATGGAGGTATTATCCCTTGTTGGCCACAGCCCATTTTGCCCCTGGCCCATGATTCTTCTTCACTGAGTTAAGATGCTGTGCTCTAGCAGGCCCAGGATCCCAAGAGATGATTCTGTGCTGGGGCCTGGGAAAGCATCAAGACAGTCTTGATGCTTCTAAGTTGTATCAGCCTTGTGAAGGAATAAAGCTTTCTCTGATCAGGAAGAGACCATAAGCACTAGTCAAAGAGGCAAAGGTCACTAACCTGGTGTCTGCTGAGGGATGATTTCCACTGGATCTTGCAGGTGCATGAAGACCACAAGTCCTGCAGTCCCAAACAGCACGATGCAGGCGAACATTAATACCAGCCTCATAATTCTTACACTAGAGTCAGTCTGGAAGGTGTCTAGTCTCACTTGGAGAAAGTCTCTCCTGAGCCGGTTGTACCCTCCTCCCTCATCGTCCTGGCTGCAAATTCATCCTGGTACCACCTGTAAGGGTTAAATGGATACAGACCATCAACCACCATCATTTTATGGATTACTAGAAGGCCAGGGCCAAGGCTGAGAAGGAGATCTAAGTAAACAGCTTACTTTATTGTATAACTCAAACTGAGCTAATGGTCAATCTTAGGCCATCTTATGCCTGTGATAGTTGGGGAGAGACATGCATATCGCTTCTAATTGGCTACTCGATAAGGAGGAACCATGGAATCCATGTGACACCTTCTGGAGAAGAATATGGGCAGCCAGCTTCAGCACTGTCATTCTCTCAGAGACCTGTCTACCTCCTTGGCTGCCTCACCGCTTTTATTTTCACCCTTGTTAGACACAGAATGAGCCTTAACAAGAGGTAAGATGCCGTATGACCTAAACCCTCTGACAGTGATGGGGACAGAGTTCTACATGCTGTAACCAACAAGCCAGACTCAATGCTTTGTGTCACTGAGTCTACTCCAAAAACTCAAAAATTTGGGCATATTCCCTAGGGAAGAATCAATGTGTCCTGGGGAATATGTAGGAATTAATTGCCTTCTGGTGCACCAAGCTGGTTCAGGATAGGAAATAGGGACCCTCAAGAGCCTGTCTCTGGTTTTTATCTTTGAAAGATCCCATTATACTTGGAAAGATAGATAGATAGATGTATACAGGCATAGAGAATATTTATTAATCTATCCAGGCAGCTAGGTGGCACGGTGGATAGGGCACCAGACCTGGAGTCAGGAAAAACTGGACTCAAATCTTGCCCCAGACACTCACTAGCTTTGTGACCCTGGGCAAGTCACTTAATGCTGTTTGCTTCAGTTTCCTCATCTGTAAAATGAGCTGGAGAAGGAAATGACAAACCACTCCAGTATCTTTGCCAAGAAAACCTTAAATAGGGTCACAAAGAGTTAGAACTGCCTGAAATGATGGAACAGCAAAACACACACACACACTCACATACCCCCCTCAGGAAAATCTATACTTTTGAAAGGAAGGACCCAGAGCTATATATCACTCCATGTCAAAAATCACAGATTCAGAGCCAGAAGGGATGTTAGGTGCCATTTAAACCCCTCATTTTATAAATGAGGGAACTGAGGCCCAGAGAAGTATTGCCCAGGATCACAGAGCCAGTAAGTGACAGAGCTGGGCACTTTCCTCACCACAGAGGTAGTCATAGAGGCGGCACAGTGGATAGAATGCTATACCTGAAGTTAGGAAGACCTGAGTTCAAATGTGGCCTCAGACATTCTCTATCTGTGTGATCTTGGGCAGTCACTTAATCTTTGCCTGTGCCTCAGTTTCCTCATCTGTAAAAATAAGGATAATAATAGCAACTACCTTGCAGGGTTATTGTGAGGAGCAAATGAGGGCATATTTGTAAAGCTCTTAGTCCATTGCCTGGAACATAGTAGGTGCTTAATAAATGCTTGCTCCCATCTTTCCTATACAATACTGCCCTCTTGTCTCTCCCCAGTGGAAGAGTGAGGGCCAATTTCTCCTGCTTACCTTATATTTATTTTGTATATATATTTTGGGTAAATCACAACCCCAATTGCCTTGCCTTCCTCCCTCCAAAAAAAAAAAAGGATCAAATATTTGGTATATATTTTACAAATACATAAGTACAGATATGTATATACATATTTATGTGTTCATGCTGTCTACCTCATAGAATGTAACCTCTTTGAGGTCCAGGATGAGTCATTTTTTTCTCTTTATATCCCTATTGCCTAACACAGTGCCTGGCATATGGCAGATGTTTTTCAGGATGAGCTGAAAATTTTTACCAACCAATTCTCCGTGTGTGTATGCACACAGAATATTTTCTTAAGTTAAATCTGCATTATTAATATTTTCTCCACCATGTGCCTCAGCTTATCCAATCAACAAAGCAATAAATCAAGCCCTGATTTCCTACAAAAATTCAGCAACCAGCCCTTGAGCCTAAAGAAGCTGGCTCCAGCATACCTCTGTAAATGAATGCTTGCAGAATGATGCTGACTGATTGATTGCTTTTGAGAACCCTAATAAGAATAGCTAACATTCCCATAGTGCTTACTATGTACCAAGCACTTAACAACTATCACATTATTTGATCCTTACAACAACCATGGGAAATAGGTGCTGTTCTCCATTTTACAGATAAGAAAACAGAGTTTAAATGACTTTTCCACAGTCACATGGCTAGTTAGTATCTGAGGTTAGAATTGAACTTAGGACTTCCTGACTCCAGGCCCATCATCACTTTATCTACTGCACCACCTAGTTGACCTACCAGCCTGAAGTCACTGAAGACTGCTTGATGAGAGTTAATATTAATAACAGTAATCACAGACATGGAGAGAGATTTTATAACTGCAAAATTACTTATATGCATTATCTCATTTGATCTACAATACAGTAATTTTAAGAAAGGAGAGTAGGAATTATGGCTCATTTTACAGATGGGAAAACTGAGGCTCAAGGAGAGTAAGTCATTTATTAGAGCGGAGACTTGAACCCTGGTCCTCTGCATTTGACCCCAGGGTAAAGTCCACCTGAAAGGGATAGGAAGCTCACAAGAATGAAATTATATCACAAATATAAAAGATTCTAATGAGAAAGAAGAGAAGGATCTGGCTCAAGAGACATGGTTTTGCACAGGGAACTCAGCTGCCCGCTTAGAATCTAGAATGACATGCAAAAAAGATGAAAGCAAAAAGGACAACCTTAGTATGCACTAACTGCTAGCTTTATCAGAGTCATTAGTGTAAGATGGCCATCAAAAAGCTAATGAGATCTGGAGGGGCTAGGTGGTGTAGTGAATAGAGCACCGGCCCTGGAGTCAGAAGGACCTGAGTTCAAATCTGGCCTCAGACACTTAACACAAAAAGACATGTGACACAACACAAAAACTAGCTGTGTGACCTTGGGCAAGTCACAACCCCAATTGCTCTCCAAAAAAAAAGGCAAAAAATAATAATAGCTAGTATTTTTCTAATGCTTTCAGATTTGCAAAGCTTTATCTAAGCAACCATCCTGGGAGGTAGGTGCTATTATTATCTCCATTTTACAGGTGAGGAAACTGAGGTAGACAGGGCATTAAGTGACTTGCTCAGGGTCACACAGCTAGTAGGCATCTAAGGCTGGATTTAAACTCAGGTCTTCCGTATTCCAGGACCAATATTCTCTACACAGTGCCACCAAGCTGCCTACTGAGAGTCACATCCAGAACACAAGAGGTTATCATCTCACTGTATTTTGCCCTGGTCAGAATATATTTGAGGTACTGTGATCCATTTCAGGAGTCCCAGAAGAGTGGCATGGTCCTGTAAAAATAGTATTAGGGGCACTAAATCTCAGAGTGAGATGATGTCAGTGATGAATGCTAAGAACAAAAATGGTCTTTGTAAATCCATGTCAAAGGTAAGAAGACCAAAGTAGGCATAGCGTTGCTCTTCTGGGCAGATGGGAATGATAAGAGAGAATGGAGAGAAAATTGAACGATCCACCTCTTATTTTGCATCTATTTTCTCTACCAAGGCAAATGACCAAACGAAAATGGTTAATAAAACTTCAGAGATAGGTGAGGGAGTTTAAAATAGGGAAAAAGAGAGTGCCCAGATATTCTCAGTGAGTACAACTACTTGGGCCCTGGATGAATAGGCTATGAAAAAAAATTCAGAAGCTTTTAATTAACAGTCATTGTGCATAGACTCTGAAAGATCTTGAAAAGAGGCCACAGAATTGAGCAAGGACAGATACTACCCCGATTTTCAAGACAAGGGAAGAGGGCAAATAGGCTTGATTTTTACTTCTGGCAAAATTCTAGAGTACATTATTATTTTAAAAGTTTTAATTGTTTTTATTGATATATTTTTACTTAACTTTTATTTCACCACACATATTCCACCCCATTCCAGAGTTAGTGAGCTAATCCTTTAACAAACTTTTTAAAAGAGAAAAAAAATTCACCAAAACTAACCAAGCATAACAACCATTCACAGCATCCAATCCCATAGACCCATACCACTGCACTGAAGGGAAAGAACTGCATGTTTTTTTTTTCAATTCTTCTAGGGGGCCAAACTTGGTCATTATAATCACCCAGTATTTACTTTCATTTGTTTTGCACGTTCTACTAAAATTTTGTGGTCATTGTATGCATTCTTTTCTTGGTTCTGTTTACTTTACTTTATCAATTTCACATACATCTTCCCATGATTATTGGAATTCTTCATATTTGTCATTTCTTACAACTCAATAATATTCCATTACATTTATAATTTGTTTATTCCCCAAAAGAAGGGAATCTGCTTTGTTTCCAATTCTTTGCTACCACAAAAAGTGCAGCTATGAACATACAGGATCTTTTGGGGGGGGGTATACAAAATTTAATTCTGTTTAAAACATTTTTATTAAATTTCATTACATAGAGATTTCGGGATCTTTCTTATAGAACACATTGTTAAAAGAATAGTATGTGAGCATTTAGAAAGGGAAATAATGGAGCTTTAAGACCTAGAATGGCTTCATCAAGAAAGATCACATCAGACTAATCCCATTTCTTTTTCTAATAGGTTTGCTGGGCTAGTAGATAAAGAAAAAGCTACAGACCCAGTATACCTAGATTTGAGACAAGGTATTTGACAAATCTCTTAATGTCATCCTTGTGGGACATGAGGAAGTAGGCCAGGTGATGGTATACCTGAGTGCATTCAGGTTTCATTGAATGACTGCACTTCAAAACTAGCAGATTGGTATCAACTATGAGCCATGTGTCTACTGAGTGTTACAGGAATCCGCCCTTGGCTACTCAATCTTTTTATCAGTGATGTAGGGAGTGCTAGGCTGGAGTCAGGAAGACTCATTTTCCTGAATTCAAATCTGGTGTCAGACACTTCCTAGTTGTGACCCTGAGCAGGTTATTTAATCATGTGTGCCTCTCAGTTTCCTAATCTGAAAAATGAGTCAAAGAAGGAAATGTCAAACCACTCCGGTATCTCTGCCAAGAAAATGCTAAGTGTGGTTGAACAAGTCACGGTATATGAATGTGATAGAATACTACAAGAAATGTTGAGCAGGTGGACTTCAGAAAAACCTGTAAAGACTTATATGAACAGATGCTGAGTGAAGTAAGCAGAAGCAGGAGAACATTGTACACAGTAATAGTCACATTGTGTGACATCTAACTTTGATAGACTTTTCTTAATAAAGCAAGGATCTAAGACAACTCCAAAAGGCTCATGATGGAAAATGCCATCCACATCCAGAAAAAGAATTATGGAGTTTGAATGCAGATCAAAACATTATATTTCTCTCTTTTTTTGTTGTTGTTTGTTTCTTCTTTCTTGTGGTTTCTCCCATTGGTTCTTTTTTTCTGTAATTTTTTTAAAATTTTACACTTAAATGAAAATGAGAAAAAAATATTGCCATGTACATTGACTGGGTTTTGAAATTAGGCAAATATTAATTCAGAGCTAACAAAAAAGCCCTTCAATACCTCACTCCTCCTGGTAGAGGGTCGATTTTTCAGTAGTCAGTCAGTTCCCTTGACCTCAGCCCTACTTGAAAAATTGTTTCCCTAAGACAATGAAAGTTTTTTGCTCATCTACAGATTGAAAAGGCTTGAAGGTTCCATCTAAATCTCTCAGTGATGGTGAAAGATATAAGCCTGAAAGAACCAGATTAGGGCTGGGCTTTAAACAAAATGGGAACTAGTCAAAGTGTTCTTAAAAGTGCTTTAACAAAATTTCCCATCTGTAGAATTCTTTGTCTCTGTATCAAAAAAAATAATAATAATAGAAATTTCTCCCATTGGTTCTAATTCTTCTTTATAACATGATTAATGTGAAAATAGGTTTAATATGAATGTATAAGTAGAGCCCTATATCAAATTACATACTGTCTTGGGATAGGGGCAGGAGAGAGACAGGGAGAAACCTTGGAACTCAAAATCTTGTAGAAGTGAATGTTGGAAACTAAAAATAAATTAATAAATTTAATATAAAAAAAAAAGAAAACCCTAAGTGAGGTCACAAAGAGTCAGAGACAACTGAACAGCAACAATATGGGGGGAGACATAAATGGCATGCTTATCAAATTTGTCAACGACATAAAGCTGAAAGTCAAGATCCCAGAAATACCTTTTTTCCCCCTTTTTGGAGGGGGGAAGTTAGGGCAGCCCAAGGTTACATGGCTAGTTTTTGTGTTAAGTGTCTGAGGCCGAATTTGAACTCAGGCCCTCTTGACTTCAGGGCTCATATCTATTCACTGTGCCACCTAGCTGCCCCCAGAAATATCTTGATAGTCTAGAGTCAGATTCTTAACCTCTTTTTTTGATATGGGTCCCTTAGGCAGTCTGGTAATACTCATGGACACTTCTAGGCATGTTTTTAAGTATATAAAATAAAATACATAGGGGATGATAAAGGAAACCAAGAAATAAAGCTATCAGAATGCTAAAAAAAAAAAAGAAACAAGTTCTTTTGTTCTTTTCTCCCCCCCCCCCCCCCCCAAAAAAAAAAAAAAAAAAAAAAAAAAGGGGAGAAAAAAGAAAACAAAAAAAAAAACAATAAAAAAATAAAAAAAAAAAAAAAACAAATTTTTTTTTTTTTTTTTCCCCCCCCCCCCCCCCAGATTAAGAACCTCTGGTCTAAAGTGATAAACCAAATCAAATAAGATAAAATTAAATCAAATCAGGATAAATATAAAAGTATTAATTTCAGTTTTTAAAAATCACCATCATCAGAATTCACTGGCATCACAGGATGGGTGTGTGTGTGTGTGTGTGTGTGTGTGCACACACGCGGTGCACAACTATGTGAAAGAAATAAGTTTTAGTTGGCTACAAATGTAATAAAAGTCAACAATGAGACATGGCTTTCAAAAGAAAGTTAATGGAATTATATCCATAGCATGGAGGTGATATTCCTGCCCTGGCTAGACCATGTTCAACCGTGAGAACCACATTTTAGGAAGGCTGTGGACAAACTGGAGCCCACCTGGAGGAGGGGTACTTACACGGGTCTGTCTGAAGTGGTATCCATCAAGGTGTCTTGTATGGTCTTAACACAGTCATATAACATGTGCTCTTTGAAAGCAAGGGTTACTTCATTTTTTATTTTGTTTCCCCAATGAGGCATATGATAAGTGTTCAACAAATTATTAAAATGAATTGTTATGGGGGAGCCTTTAAGGACTGTCTTTTGTCCTGTGGAATCAAATGGTTTATTTCCCTCAAGAAACCACAAACATGACCTGACCTT
The DNA here is from genome assembly GCF_028583685.1 of Petaurus breviceps papuanus. NCBI lineage: Eukaryota > Metazoa > Chordata > Mammalia > Diprotodontia > Petauridae > Petaurus > Petaurus breviceps. Next base: position 19,880,880 of record NW_027185754.1, on the reverse strand, counting down.
GCAGCCTCAAAATCTCTATTATGTGACTGTGAAGATGTAGTGTGCTTTGGAAATTCACTGTGAAAGCCTGCCCATTCTCTTTTCTTACTTCCCCATCACGGAACCTTTCCACCCCCACTCTCTACAGTACCATTCTTATCAAAATCTTATAAAGATGAGAAAGTAGTTATGTGGGTTGATATTTGCTGATATTTTCTTGGTATGGTACAGTATAGCTGAAGTCAGAGAACATATTATCAAATCCTATCTTCCTCGCTTACTACCCCTGCGATCTTAGGCAATAATAATAGTTAGCATTTAAATAATGCTTTAAGGTTTGCAAAGTCCTTTACAAATATTATCTTACTTCATCCTCACAACAACATTGTAAGGTAAGCATGATTATTATTGCCATTTTATAGATAGGGAAACTGAAGCTAAGAGGCTAAATGACTTGCCCAGGGTCACATAGCTATTAAGTGTCCGAGGCTAAATTTGAACTCAGGTCTTCCTACCAGATCTAGCACTCTACTCACTGCACCACTTAGCTACCTACATGTCACTTAATCTCCTAGGGCCTTAGTTTCCTCATCTATAAAATAAAGGACTTAATCTATATGGCCTTTGAAGTCACTTTCAGTCTTGTTTTTGTAATTCCTTTGGGTGGGAGGGAAAATAATATCATCCATGTTTTTTACTTTTTTATTATTATTTTCATTATTAATCCAAATTATATTGGCATATTTCACTCTAAGATATCTCAAGGAATCATTCCTAAGTAACTTCAAAACTCTATCAACTCTAGCACGTGGTTTTTTTTTCTGTGTGTACTTGTTCCAGGGATAGCTCCCCTTCCCAGTGGGCCATTTTCAGTTGCTTACACAGCTGAGGTTTTAGAACCACTAAAATATGGATGGTTCTATTGTCACAGGGCTTGGAGTTAAAAGTGACCTCAGCGAGCCCATAGCCCAATACCCTCATTTTATAGAAAAGGGAACTGAAGTCCAGATAGGCTAAGGGCTTTTGCTCAAGGTCTCACAGGAATGAGGTAGTGGGGGTGAGCTTTGAACCCAGGTCAGTCATGACTCCAGCGCCCATGCTTCTTCTTTGCAATCCTACCAAAGTTGGGGGAGAGGCAGTATGCTATAGTGGAAAGAACATAGATCAGGGAATTGGGAGATTTGACTGGACTAGATGATCCCTAAAGGTCCCTTCCAGTTCCAAGTCTATGACTAAGTCTGACTGAAGTATTTTCCATATTTATCTTACTTGAAATGTTACTCTTTGATATGATTTCTCTGAGTCTGAACAGCTTCTGGGCTATGCCAGAAGCTATGTCGCATTCATTATACTTATAGGTTTTCTCTTGATTATGAATTCCCTTGTGCTTAAGAAAGCCTGAGCACCACCTGAAAGGTTTTTAGAATTCATAGGCTTTCTCTCCACTATGAATTCTCTGATGGAGATTAAGATCTGAGCTCCTCTTGATTTCTTTTTCACATTCACTACATTTATAGGGTTTCTTTCCATGGTAAATTCTCTGAAGCTGAATACGGTCTGAACTTTGATTTAAGGCTTTCCCACGTTCAATACATTTATAGCATTTCTCTCTCCATTCTCTCTGATGTTTAAGAAGCTCTGAGCTCCACCTAAAATTTTTCCCACAGTCATTACATATATAGAATATGTCTCCAATATCAATTACCAATGACAAATAAGGGCTGAGTTCCATTTTGGAATGATTAAAAAATAGATCTTCATAGTAATAACTCTGGCAAATCTGCTCCACTTTGCTTCTATTTGTTAGCCTGCCAGTTTCATTTCATCTCTATGCTCTTGGGATAGGTCTCATGTTTTCCCCTTGACTGCTTTTCATTTTGTGAGGTGATCTTGATCTTGACTATGGAATGCTCTGCAAATGATCTTGTACTTGAAATCAGTGTTGTAACTTGACTGCCATTCCTTGCAACCAGGCAAGGAGATAAAGCAATTGCTAGCTGAGGGAGCTTCTTGGGTTTTTTGACCTCTGTGTTGTGGTGATTATTTTATATTGGTTAAATTTTTTTCTAAGAAGTAATAATCATGATAAATGTCTTTACTTTTGTCCATTTCTCATTTTTCATCATCAATAGCTATTTTAAATAGGTTGGGTTACAGCTGAATTGTATGAAATGTCCTCTCATCTATATTCTTTCTTCTAATTTGGTATTGGTAGCCTGATTGCACAAAATAATCTTATTTGGAAATTACTTCCATCAGTATTGTTGTTTAGTCATTTCAGTCCTGTCTGACTCTTCATGACCCCATATAGGGTTTTCTCAGCAAAGATACTGAAGTGTTTGGCCATTTCCTTCTCCAGCTCATTTTACAGGTAAGGAACTGAGACAAGCATGGTTAAGTGGCTTACCCATTGTCACACAGTTAGTAAGTGTCTGAGACCCAATTTGACTTCAGGAAGATGAGCCTTTCTGACTCCAGGTCTGGCATTCTATTCACTGTGCCATCTAGCTGCCCCATTTCTATAAATGAGCCATTACTGAATTCTTTATCAGTAAAAGATCATTTCCTATTATGATGTTGCTCATTGCTCACCATGTCCAGTATTTTCTGACTCTTTTCTTGAAAAAGAGTAAGCAGTCCTGATATATAGGTGAGGATTCTGAGTAAACTACAAGTATTGATACTCTTGCATTTTTTAATACTGAACCATATTTTTCTCTATATTATTCTCTGCTCATCTTTGCATTAAAATCACTAAATATTAAGGTATATATTGACTTGTTTCAGAGAATCTTTTAAAGTTCTTCATAGTATCTCTTTACTTCAACTTTGCAGATGTTGGAAAATAAATGACAATTATCTTAATAATTATTTTTTTGCCTACATCCATCATGAACCCTGCAAAATGAGATGACCAAGTATCCCATGACATTATGCTGTCTTTGGGCACCCAAACTCTATATTTTCTTCCCCAGAGAGAATTTTTAGGCTATTTTTTCATCTATTTCTAAAGTGTTCTGATGTCATTCACAGACTATCACTACAGATGTGGCTTAGTTCCTCCAGTAGTATCTGAACTCTGGATCTGGACAGAGACCTCACATTTAGAGAATCATCAGTTAAACTGACATTTGTAGAGGGTCTAAAACCGAAGTGATTCTTTGCACTCTGATCCCTTTTGTGTTACTCCTCAGTGATCTCTGGGGATGCAGGAAGGGTACTGCAGGTCAGCTTGTCTTTTTTCCTTGCTGCATGGGTTCCCATGGCCAATGAATCGATCACCTAGAGGTCAAACGCCCAGCGATGCACTTCTCTCCACTCAGCTAGGCTGATCCTTGAACAGAAAGTGTCATCTTTTTATTAGGGCCATTCACAAAGTTTTTCTAGCTTTATAGAACCTGTCACAGTTTATATACTGTTGGCACAGCCTTCAAGAGCCTGAGGTTACTCCCAATCACCATGACATATCAGACTAGGACATCTGTGGAGGTTCAGAAAAAATGTTTCTGACCCATTTGCAAAAAGACCAGCTCTTCCTTCTGATTTTTTAAAGGTCTGTACTCTTTAAACAAACTACTAATGTATTTGTTTTGGTACGATTGCAATTATCAATACTAATCCCTCCAAAGCTTCTCTTAGCTCAAAGAAAAATAGCTAAGTAAACCCAACCAACAAAGTGACTAAAATTGACTACATAGGCAACCATCTGTACCCAGGGTCTACTGATTCTCAAAACATAATACTACTTAGCATTTGTATAATACTTTACAGCTAGCAAAGCACTTTACAAATATCTCATCTTGTCCTCAAAAAAATAACCCTAGGAGAGAGGTGCAGTAATTATGCCCATTTTGCAGATAAGGTAACTGAGGCAGGGGATGGTTAAGCCACTTGCCGATACAGTCAGTAAGTCTGAGAGTGGGCTTAAACTGAGGTTTTCCTGACTCCAGGTCCAGTGCTCCATCCACTGACTAGACATATTTCCTAGTCATTTCTCTGAGCAGTCACAGTTGGGATGGCCACTTTCTAAAGATGAGAAAATTGAGAGAAATGGGTGCAGATCAATGGTTCTCAAGGCACAATCTGTAAAACAAAGAGGGTCAGTAGGCTGGATGGTCTCCCGCCAGATGAGCACATACAAAAGGACACTAGGTGTTCTGCTAATGGTATGATGATGAGTACTCCATTACCAGCATGCCAGTATGATGCCATGATGATGGGCATGCTGTTGACTGTGTAATAGTGGGCACACTGCTTATTGCTCACTAGTGGATGCACTGTTTACAGGAAAATGGTGGGTACACTCTTTATGTCACCAGAGTGGGTGTACTTTTAATGGAGAGACAGCAGACATGCTATTTATGGTAGGACTTCAAGGGTACCGCTGCAGTAGGACAAGGAGTGACTTGCTTATAATACAACCTCAGGCACATGATTTCTGGTAATACAGAGGGCATGCTGCTTACGGTATCATGGAGAGATTGCTGGTGGGGGGGGGGTACAGCAGAGAGAGCCACAGACCTGGAGTCAGGAAGACTTGAGTTCAAATCTGGCCTCAGACACTTACTAGCTGTGTGACCCTAAAGGAAGTCACTTTACCCTGTTTGCCTCAGTTTCCTCATCTGTAAAATGAACTGGAGAAGGAAATGGTAAACCACTACAATATCTTTGCCAAGAAAACCCCAAATGAGGTCACAAAGAGTAAGACACAATTGAATGACAACAAGCTGCCCATGTTGTAAAGGTGGGTGTACCGATTATGGTACCATAGCAGGCATTATCATCGTAATGTAATTATCATTATTACAATATAACAAAAGACATGTTTCCTTACAGCATGATATTAGGTAGACATTTCTCACTTGCACTGGTAAATGACTTATCCTCTTTCTCTTCATTCCTTCTTCCAAGTAACACCCACAACCATATACTGGCTAAAATTGCTTCTGGGGGAAAAAGTCCAGGATGGGTGGGAGTTCACAGTAGGGCAGAAGACTATGGATAATTAAACTGGGATTTCAAGGGTGGAAGGTTGGGGGTAGAGGTGGCACAGAGTACAGTCTTTTAGATGGTAGGGGTGAGGAAGGGTTATGTGGTTGCATAAAAGATGACCGACAGTTCAATAGTATGAGGAACCTGATGGCACCAAAGTCAATCCCACCAAGGATGCAGTTGTGCTGGGATAAGAAAAACTTACTCTACAGACTGTCCTAAAGGATCAGTTGCATAACTGTGTAGGTATTGGAACATAAGATGATGGTCGCCATTGAGAGAAATAACAGAAGCACACCCTGGGGGGAGGAATTGTGCTTCTTGGATGTTGACACCTGAGGGCAAAGCACTGTCCCATGCTAGCTAAGCTCTGGCAGCATCTCTATATTCCCCTTATTCTTGAGAAGGATTATCAGGGTCAGGTCAGGACAGATGCTGAAGCGACCTCTAGTCCCTGAAGTGGTCCAAGTATCAGAGTTTGGGACCCCCTGTTATAATGTTTCCAAAATGACCTCAAAAGAGTTAGGGTTAGGAGTCTTGTATTATATTACACTGTGAGAAAACCAATGGTCCTCTCTCAGCCTCCACATCCACTAGGCTTAGGTCCACAGCTCTGCAGGACAACAAGAAAGTCCATTGTGATGGAACATGTACCTTGCTCTAATTCCTTCTGTTCTGCAACTTTATGGTCCAGTCCAGAGTCCCATGGACTCCTGTCTCACATTCCCAGTCTTAGACTCTTTGAATGTCTAATTTGGAAGGTCATATAGGTCAGACCCCTCATTTTACAGATAAGGAAACTGAGGCTGAGGAGGGAAATGACTTATTCAAGGTCAACACAGCTGGGACAAGAGCCTAGGTTCTTGAATCCCAGCCCTGGGCAGTCTTCCCACTGTTGTGGGCTGCCTCCTTGGCGTCTCACTGAAGTTTCAGTTGGCTCTGAAGCTTGCTGAATGAAGCCTTGGAGCCAACTGTGGTATGTGTATATATGAAGAAATGTTGAGTGATCAGAAAAAAAGTAAGAACTTTGGGATGTTCTTCAGCAATTTCCCTTGGGAAGCAGAAATCTCAACTTCTTTGCGTCTGAGTGCTGGGTAAAGCCATTTCACAGATGGAAAAGTGAGGCTGGGGTCAAGAATGTCCAGGTGGACACTGCCATATATTTGCTGAGTGTTATCAGTCACGTATCTGGCTTTGAGCAGAGCTCGGTCACATGTTCAGTCAAATGAGGCTGAGTGTGGGAGCTAAAGATTTTGCCAGGAACATAGTTTGTCCTTTCTTTCCTCCTGGGGGTTGCAGGCATCAGAGCTGACAGGGCCTGGCAGGATGGAATCTCTAATGGGCTCCCTCCTCGTGGAGACTGTCCGTCATGCAGCCAAGCTGCCACTCGCGCGCACCAAGGTAGCATGTTAATAAACCTTGGAAGTTTTTATCGATGGAAAGTTTGTGCTGATGCAGTGGGCAGTTAACATGAAATACCCCTTGCTATAACTTCTGTCAATGCCATGCTTCCCCTCTGCTCCCCTCACTGCCTCCAGAATGCTGAGACAGAGAAGGGGCAAAGAGCGATCAACAGGCCCTGTTGTCCATCCCAGCATGGGTCAGGGGCCTGGAGGAAATCAGGCAGGAGGCAGCTGACAATCCAGTCCACACCATCAGCAGGGTGCAAATTTGAGTGACTGAGCCAGGTCCAGGGACATGGTGAAAGGATGAACCTGCCTTCAGTTCTACTGTTCAGCAATGAATGGACATGTAGACCTCCTCTATAAGGCCACTCTGTTTCTAAGTACAATTAATTCCAGGTCCCCTTCACTATACCCGCTAGCCTTCCTTTCCTTTTTTTCAGCCCTCAACTGGCACCCTCTCCTAGGTGCCCCCATTCCTGATTCCTCACTGTCTACCATTTTGGGGTATTCTTTTCCATTTTGGATTACCCAGAGGCGTACACAGAGAAGTGGGGTACTGATTGTAGGAATATGGAGAAGACCCCTGAACAAGGCCATGATGGGACAGAGGACTCCTGTTTTATTGGTATGGACTTTATTTTTTCGGTCAACTTCTTTTGGGGTGGGGGTAAGGGCCTATCTTGCTTTGCAACAGAAAGCTTTCCTGCTTCCCCCCAAGTCTGTGCACTCACACAAACATATTTTATTCTGAAGTAATAACAGCTTTGCAGTTCATAACATTCTTGGCAAGGTTCCCACAAGTGCAACTGTCTGACAGACAACCTATCATTGGCTGTGGTGGCCCGGCTGGAGTCAATGACAGGAGAGTTAATCAGGAATATAAGAGGACCTCCCAAGGACCTGGTGTTGGGGGGAGGAGAAGATGAAAGCCCATAAGCTCCTTCTACTTCAACACAAGGCAATTAAAATGCCGGCTGCCAGGGGCCACGTGGTGCAGGAAGGCAGTGAACCATAGACAGTTTTCCCCCTTCTCTCCGTACCCTCTCTGTCCTGCATCCCCTCAAATCCTACAGAATGGAATGAGCTGAAGGTTCAAGACTGGCAAGACTGGCACAGACCTTAAGAAGTTCTAAATTACAGGTTCAGGCTTCTCCTGTCTTCACTTCCATGTAATTGTTTTTTTCACTCAGTTGACTTTAATTAACCTGCCCTAGGCCTGTGAGTTCAGCAAATGTGAATGCTTTTTTTTTTTTCCTACGCATGCCCAACATATATTTCCCTCGACCCTGGAGCTTTTAAGATCCAGAAGATATATGCTTTTAGAAGTCAGGAAGGGATTCTCTTTCTGGATAGACTAAAGTTGAGTTTGGGTATTAGCACAACTGGCCTGGAATCTTTTCTGGGGAATTTTTCCTAGAAAGGTTGCTCTGGCCTTCTCCCCTGGTTGCTTCCCAGAACTGAGAGGCCAAGGAGTCCCCTTCTCCTTACAGTCACCACCTGAGAAAAGTCGCTGATGGACTCTCCTGAACAGGTACAGCTGGAAAGCAAAGTGTGGATATTCCTCTCCTCCCACCTTCCAAACAGCCCATTTTGCTGGTACTGATGGAAATAAGCTGTGAGCTTCCTGCCTCCTCCAGGAGCCCAAGGGAGGAGGCATGCTCCCTGCCTCTGTTAAACACAGAAATCCATGCTGCTTGTCGGCATACATCACAGTCAGCCTTAGCCCGGTGAGACAATGGTGCCAGATGGCTCTCTGCTCTTAAATGGAGTCTGCATTGTGTCACAATGTCCCTGAGCCACCAAAGGTCGAACCCATCCTCAGCTGGCTGCTGTTGCCTTGGATTTCAGTCTCTAGGGAGGTTCCTCCCCCACAGAGGCTCAGGAGGAAAGCTGAACAAACAAAAGCTGCAACAGGTACACATCTTCCCCACAGAAGGGAGAGAATCCACCCTGCTTAGCTTTCCAGACATCACTCTCTCCACACAAAAGTAGCTGCTTGGTGAGGACACACGAATGGTGGTAGGATTTGCGTTACTGGAAGAGCATCACTGAGTTCTCAACCAGAAAACTCAGGTAGTGAGGTCAAGAGGACAGGGTAGCAGTCTATCTTCTAACCAGTGCCCAAAGTGCACAGTGCAGGTAAGATCATGAATGAACAAACACATAATCCAGCTACCCAACAAGAGATACAAACAGTCACACAAATGGTGTGCACACACATTTGCATATGCATGATATACATAAACATGCATCTGCAGAACATAGCTATGGCATTCATGGATGCACAAAACACGTGTACACAGCACACAATCACACACATGTGCAAGCAGGCATTACACACAGGCATACACGCAGTCTGATAGAGACACGTGCCCCATTTAAAACACCTTCTGAACAGCCAGCATGGCAAAGAACAGTAGAGCCGCTTTCTGATTTCAAAAGTGGGGGTGCCTGCTATAGTTCGAAGGCAGCCAGCTCTGGGTTAGTGAGTACCATCATAGAGGAAGGGGAGGTTTCCTAAAGGCAGAAAAATGTTTCCCAAAACCTTCATTCAATTCAATTTAATTAAACGGGGGTGCCTACTATACTAGGTATTGTACTAGGCTATTTAGAAAGAGAACTGGATAATTGGAAGGGGGAGGGACCTGGGCAGCAAAGCTCAGTTGTCAAAAATCCATGTTGCTTTCTCTAATCAGCCCTGCTGACATCACTGATTTTTGTAAAAACAAAATACCTCCCCCTCCCGGAGAAGCACAAACAAAAAACATGACCTAGCAAACAGAAATCCAATTAACTTTTTAACCTTATACCCAGTGCCATAGGTAAGGCATGTGTCTTCATTTTATTTTCTCATTCGTTGGGCATTTCAATTCGACCCTTTGGGGAAGAGTCCCATCCAGGGTCCAAGCAACACATAAATGAAACATGCTGCCGAGACATCTGCCCCTGCAGGAGTAGATGGATAGACTCCGAGGGCAAAGATACCTGAGGGAGGCGGGGCGGCTCTGGTTTCCAAGACAGCATCACTCACGCTCCTCACCCCGCCCCCCTGCCTCCCATTCCACCTCCACGCACCACTTCCAGGCTCTGGGGCAGGGAGCAGAGGTCTTCCCGCCGGCCTGCCCCAGTTATGCATAAAGCACCCCGCTGCTGCCTTTGCAGACCACATCTGCCCTGGCAAAGTTCTGTACACAATCCTGTCACATGGGAGTTGGTCTTCGTTCCCTCCCCCGCACAAAGGGCGAGTGTGAGGCTGCTATGGCAACTTCTGCAAGAGAAAGCAATCCGTGGCTGCCCTAACCTCGACTGGGGCACGACGTGCCCGGAAGTGGCCTGGGAGGCCGCGCTCGTCAGCCCAGCTTCCTACAGCTGCGCACATCTGGCTGCTGCACCTCACCCAAGCCCCCCTCAGCTTCCCTGACACAGCCATCTCAGCTAATTTGTTTCTCCCTGAAACAGTACAAACATCCTCCCCCAGAGAGCTCCACCTCCATCTGTTTGCTTAGGGAGATTCTGACTCGCAGCTCCCACTTATTCCCGAGACTGGGCTCTCTCCTTGTTCTCAATTTTAGCTCATTAAAATTCTGCAGCCAATTAACACAAAGCACTAACGGTAACATTAAATCTGCAAAGATTACCTACAGACTTTAGACCTGCATAAAAATAGTTACCAGGCTACCTAGGTGTGCTGCAAAAGATATGAAGGAAATGGAGACAGGAGAAGGGTCAGGCTGGGAGCCAAGACACCTGGGTTCAGGTGATGCTGAGCAAATCACTTCTGTGCTTTTTTTTCTGCGGTGTAAAGGGTGTGAGGGCAGAGTGGGAGTGAGGGGGATGGGGCTCCATGAATCCGGAAGAGTTCTTTCAGCAGTGATGGTCTATGTGCATTTACTTTATATATTTGCCTTTGCCAACACCAATCTGCTCCTTTTCTAGACCAAGCAAAAATTTATTTTTCAATTCTTAAGTTACCATAGGGATCACAGGTTTTCATGCTGGAAGGGACTTTAGACATCATCGCTCGTTTTACAGATGAAGAAACTAGGGCCCAGTGACTTAAATGACTTACCCAGGGTCACACAGCTACAGGTATGTGAGGTGGCACTTGAGCCCAGCTTTTTCTAACATCAAATCTGGTTCCTATTCACTGCAGTGTAGTGACTACACTAGTCTCTTGTGACAACGATTGGAGATTTTACCACAGCAATCTCTCCCTACCTCATGGAATAGAGACCAGTCAGTCAGAGATGCTATCTGTGGGATGCTCCCTGAGGATCTGCACTAGTCTCCCCAAGTGATCCTACCACTGAGACCTTGGGACAGGATGGCTGGGCTCCCGAAGGATCCAGAACTCACTTTTTGTGAATCACCTACTCTGCTTAACTCCTCAGCCAGACAGCGCTCCTGCTCCTCTATGGGGGAATCCGGAAGTCTAGTGGGTCCCCAGGTTCTGAATCTCAAAGCTACTGTGAACATTAAGAAGGGCAGAATGTTAAACACCTCAACATCTCTGGGGAAAGGGGGGGTTGAGGTGAGAATGTCTGGCAGTCAAAAGAGATCCCTGTGGAATAGCTAAAGTTTTACCAGTCCCACACTTCAGCATAATCCATCCTTTCCCACCCCACCTTTATTTTATCCTTACAATCTCAAACTATGTAAGTGGAACAAAAACTGGTTTGTTTAATTTTATAGCTGTAGAAATTGAAGTTTAGAGAGGATTAGTTGAAAGATCCTCCTGGGATCCGCAGAATGTAAGTTCTTTGAGAGAAGGGACCGTTTTCATTTTTTTTTTCTATTTGTATCCTCAGCAACTTAAATAGTCTCTGACATAGCATGTGCTTTATAAATATTTGTTGACTGGTTGATGGTTGGAGGACCTTGGGTTGTTTACCTTGGAGCTAGGGGGCAACATGAAAACTGTCTTCAAGAGTTTGAAGACCTTTATGTGGGGAGAGAGGGTTTGACTTGTTCCATTAGGACCCAGGAGGGACGACTAAGCACAATGGAAAAAGGTTACAGGGAATTCAACTTGGAGTAAGGAAAAACTTCCTACCAATTCGATCTGTCTGAAAGTGGACCAGGCTGCCTTGGGAGGTGGGGGAGCTCGCTTCCTTTGAAGTTTTCAGGCACAGGCTGGATGAACACCTGTTGGGTAGGCTGTAAGAAAGCTTCTCAGTGGGGATGAGACAAGACAGACACAAAGGTCTTTCTAATTCTTAAATCCACAATTCTGTCAAGGCGAAATAACTTCTCCAAGGTCTCAGAGCTAATTAACAGGAGGCCCTTGATGGCATGAATCTCAAGTTCCTAGCCTCCTAGTTACACGTTGCTTCCTGATGCTGCCTGAGTGTCCTGGGAGTTAGGAGCTGCAGAAGGTCATCATTTGACTCAATAAACCAGAAGTTCCCAAACTTATTTGGTGGACCACCCCCTTTAAAAAAAAGTATTCAGTACCCCCTGGAAATCTACTTTCTTTAACCCTTTAGTGGTGTTTTTGAAATTTGTATCATTTCAAAACAGAAATTTCTTTTTAAAAATTATGTATCTTATATTTAATAATTTATTGTAAGTTTGTGGGGATTTTCCTGCATTGAAATTTTGAGATACAATAGTCATGTAACCATATAGTGTCATATTGTAAACAAGTCATTACACAGCACATATTCCTGCTGATGCCTGCTGGACTTCCCAACAATGCACTACTCCCTTGCCTGCCAACACTTGCTTATTAAGACCTGATAGCAGACTTGACCACTGATCAATTATAACGTGCATTTTGTGTGTTTATTTGGAAAATAATGTAATCACTATGATTTTAACTCTGTTATACAACAGATGAAACATGTATTAATGGTTTTTCAAAATTTTCTTCTCTTTTTTCCTTATGCTTCAACTTCCTCTTTATTTTTATTCAATGTCCCCAATTGTACCCAAGGCTACTACTGCCTTCCATTGTTCCAGAACTCCCCAGGGGGCTGTACTACCTACTTTGGGAGCCTATGGAATAAACCCTAACTGAAAAGCCATTTTAGGTGGGGGGGAAGGACTCTGTCAAGGAGATAGGACCCGAAATATATTTTAGTTTTATCCCATGTGGAGTGATTAGGTCTTTGCCCCAGAGTGCCAACATAAGGGGCCAGGGATGCTTCTGCCCTGTGTGGATCACTGTCCCTGTGGTTCTGTGTTTGTCCACACTACCAACTCTCACCTCACCAATGATATAGTACATCTAAGACTGGACTGTGTGGGTGAGAGGCCACCCTCACTCCAGTTATGCCCAAGATCACACTGCTTTCTACCTCCCTGTCCCACTCCCCTGCAAAGAAATTTGGATTGGGAGTAAGAATTCATAGGATTATAGACTGAGCTAGAAAAAGCATCTGAAGCCACATAATGGCTTTATACAGATTACGAAACTGACCTACACAGCGGTTAAGTGACTCATTCAGAATCACATGACCAATAAGTTTCTGCAGAAGAATTCCCCTGACTCCAAGTCCTGTGCTCTACCCATTATACCATACTGCCTTTCCATTCCTAGGTACTACTCTGGCCATGACACTGTGGAAACGTGAGAAAGTCAAATTTCTTGTGCAGTCTGGAAGAGTCTAATGGGCTTTATTCATGCATCTTTTTTTCTCTAACAGTTTTAAATGAAGGCATGTTCAGTGGTTAAACATTTAGCCTCACCATAAATCAAAGAGTTTTAATACCTGGTTCACATTTAATTCAATTTAACAAACATTTATTAAGTACTTACTATGTGCAAGACACTGAGCTTGTGGAAACAGGAGTTCCAAGAACACTGGGACCAGGTCATGCAGACTCCAATGGGATGCACACCTCCCCCTCCTCCCCAATTTATTACAAATAATGGCTGCCATTTATCTTTATTGAATGGTCCTTGGGTTGATCTGCTTCTGAGACTGCTGCTCAGAGGGACCATTTGGCCACTGAAGTCAAGTTCAGATTTCGAAATGCTTCCTTGAGACAGGTCTACCCATCCCTTTCGCTGTCCAGAACTCACTCAGCTGGAGGGCCAGGCTGGAAATGGTTTTGTCTGATAATTTCTGACCAAGAGGATCACACCCACCCACAGTGCCTGGATGCACAGAGAGACCTGCCCGCTGTGTTGGTTTTCTTTAGCTACCATTACCACTGGACATATCTTGTCTTCTCCTTCTCACACAAAACAGTTCAGCCTACCCTGGGAGACACATTGGGTCTTTGGGCAGCCAGTGGTTTTAGAAATGCCCTCTTTGATCCTTCTCCATGTCAATACACAGCTGGGAACAGGAACTTGAGGACAACTGTTCTAGTCGGAGCCTTGTTATGGGACTCTGGTGTATTTATAGACACCTTCTCCTTGGAACAATCAAGAACTTAAAAATGAAAGTTACTGACCTTTCAGCTCATGCATAATTAAGGTAACTTCTAATGTTGTCCATGTAAATAATAGATGGCCATTGTGTGGATCAATGCCATCTCTTGTTGTACGAGAAACATTTTTAAGTTAAAGAATTGTGCCTTTAATAGGGAAATTTGATGCGCTAGCAACTACTGGTTGATCTCTGTACATTTTTCAATTGCAAATTGCACTTTAAAAATGCAAACAATTATTAATATTGATTTGGACTAAAACAATATTGAATTTCAATATATTTTTAGCTCTTTTATGAATTACCCTGTGGAGCCAGGGTGATTATGATAAAAGAGTATTTGTACGCTCAATTTCTTTGCAGTGAGAAACCTTGAAGAGTGTTAGATGTGTTCACACAGATAATGAGTGGTGGAGGGACAAGAAGACTATCTTCCCAGACATAATGAATCAGCTTTCCATTCAATATATATCGCACTTGGGTCTCCCACTTATGTTTCCTCCACTGTGCAACTAATTCTGGAGATTGCAATGGTAAGCATCCCTACCAGATGTGGTCCACAAAACAGCAAGAGTGCCTTTAATTAGGTTTGGAATGGTCTGGTGTATGCAATACACTGAAATCCAGAATCAAAAAAGTCCCAGAATTTCAGAGGTCATCAAGTTCAACCTGTGCCTAAACATTAACTGCCTCGGCAACATCCCTGATTAATGATTATCCAGTCTCTGCTTGGAGACGTCCATTGACAGCAAACTCAACATCTCCCTCAGTGGCTCATTCCCTATATTGAGTCAAAATCTCTCTCTGAAATTTTTACCTATTTATTGTTCCCCCTTCAGCTTTCTGGGGCACAGCAAAAAAAAAAAAAGTTGCATCACTTCTGCCCAAAAGCTTCTGAAATGAAGAGAAAAATCTGGGAAACTCCAAGTGTCCCAAGAAAAGAGAAGACAGGAGCCATTGTACACTGATGTAATGCTCTTCCCAGAAACATTTAACCCAGCAGTGTCTCACAGGGGAAGATGCTTTAGAAGCACTCATGGATTTTGGCCGCCTGCTTGCTCAGGGTAGGGTGGCAGGTAATTTGGGAGGCCACATTCCTTTGCAAGTCCACCTGTGTGAATGTGCTCTCTGCTGCCTTTCCTGGGCATCAGCAAACATGACCTATGTGGCTAATGTAAGGAATCTGTTTTGCTTGACTATCCATATTTGTTAGGAAGGGATTCTGGTTTTTGTTTTTGTTTGTTTTTCCAAATGGAAGTAAGGAAATAAGGAAGGAGAGACAATAGATTTTTTTAATTAACATTTTTTAAATAAAAAATAAACTAATATGAGACCATCCCATTTACCAGGACTAGAACAGGCTCAAGAATAGACTCCTCTTCATTCACTAGCACTTAGTCCTAAGGCCTTAAAATTCATTTGGGATCAGACATACTTTTCTGACTACTGAAATTGGCACCATCTCTTCACCTTGTAGCTGCTGTCTGTGAAGGGGTTTTCAGTTACCAAGGAATGACAGAGGAGGCAGATGAGGACAGAGACAGAGAACTGGAGCAGGAATCAGGAGGTCTGGGTTCTAGTCCCGATTCTGCCATGATCCACCATTCAGTCAGTATTTATTAAGTATCTGGGATATGGTCAATACTGACCAACTTAAATAAGTCTCTTTAAGGCTTAGAGTCAGTGTTTCCTTATCTGTCAAAGTCGGATCATAACACCCGCCCAGTCCATCTGACAAAGCTGACAGTGGGGAAGAAATGAAACAATGAGAGTGCTGTTGTTCATCCTTCATTTTTGAAGAGAACCTATGACATCACAGGGTGATATCTTGACTCATGTGTGAATTGGATTTAAGTGAGCCAGAGGGGCACAGAGTCATCAGCCTCACTGTCTTCCTGAATCACTGAAGTTCAATGGCAGGACAAAAGTCAATACAATTGGTGATGGCCTGGGATGCAGCGAATGACCTTGGCATTTTTGATGTCTGACCAAGCCCTAAGTGCTCCACAGCTCCTGCTTCAGCTGCCTTCCCGGCCGTTGGAACAAATTCTTCTCATCCACCCTTCCCACTGGGGGAAGTCTTCACATGCTTGAGGCAGACACTCCCCTAATTCACAGACGGGTTTGAGGCCTGTTAATTGTCCCCTGTCTATCTCAGTATGATCACTGCACATGCTATGGCTTCTTGGACCCATAGGTGAGAGGTGAGAGGCGCACACCAAAGATGGACCTGCAGCCCTCATCCCAGAGGCACTAGTCCTCCCTGGAACACTCCACACACAGAGTGGATAGAGACCCGGACTCATAGCCAGGAAAACTAGGCTTAAATCCCACCTCTGACACTTTCTGGGTGATGTTCCAGGCATGTCTCTAAGTTCATAACAGTTGCAGAGATGGTGCTCATCTGCACTGGGAAATGGAGTTTCCTCACCAGGAAGTTCCCCATACTAGTAAAATCACAGGTCAGGCCCCTATCTTCCCTCCAATATACAAGGTGAGAAGCAACCTAACTTCATGGATAGAGGTCCAGTCTTAGAATCAAGAGGACCTCATTTCAAGTAGTATAATTGAAAGAAAGAGGGTTTGAAGGTGGAGTTAGTTCAAATTCCACTTTGGCATTTGCTAGCTATGAGACCATGGGCAAGTAACAGACCATCCCTGGGTTATAGTTTTCTTGTGTGTAAAATAAAGAGATGGGACTGTAAAGTCCCTTCTAGTTTTAAATTTATGGTCCTATGACATATACAAATGACATGACAATGAGTGAGTGCCCTCTTAGCACCCCAGTTATCGAGGAGGAAGATTATAATCTTCCTCTTGGTGAAGGGAGTTTCCACACTGTGATTTCTCTATAGTTAAGAAATCATGGGGCATTTTGCATATTTGAAAAGAATAGCAAGTCGTGCATAGTAGATTTATAGTTTCATGTGTACTGTTATAGAAAAGCTTGTCTTATTCCATAAATTAAAAGTTAAATTTTAGAAAAATCATGGGGCCAGATCAAAAAAAATATATTAAAACATGCAGGCCCCAGTTCTTTCTCTCAAAAAGTGTGCAATTCCACTGGCAGTGAAGGGTGGGGTTAAAGCATATGCACAAGTGTAATATAAAGTAAGATGTGACCAGGGCAAACCAATGATCTAGACAGCTTACTCTATCTAGGAAGTCTGGGGGGAGAGCTAGCCCCTCTCCAGCTGGATGAGGGAGTAAAGGAAGAAGGAGCCCCTGGATTACAGAATCTCAGAGTTAAATGGGAGCTCCAAGCTCATCCTGTCTAATTCATACCTGCCCAAGAATGTCCTCTACACCACCCCCGACAAGTGGTTGTCCAGCCTTTGCTTCCAGTGAGGGGAAACCCATGATCTAACTCTAACTCCACTCCCGAAGCTAACACCTCAGTTCAGGCCCTCAACCTCTCTTCTGGACCATGGCAACAGCCTCCTGATTGACCTTCCCCACTCAACTCTCCCCACTTAGTTCACTGTCCATTCTGCTGCCAAAGGGATTTTCCTTAGGCACAGGTTTGACCATGTCACTTTCCTACTCAGAAACTCTAGTGGCTCCCCACTGCCTTCGGGATAAAATCCAGGGTGCTCTGTTTAGTTTTTAAAGCCCTTCCCCACCTGGCCCCAACCTATCTTTCCAAGCACATTGGGACATTACTTCCCTTCCCACATACTGGGATGCAGCTAAACTGGTCTTCTCTCTAGTCCTCACACATGACGCTCCATCTTCCATCTCTATGACAGCACTGACTGGCCCCTAGGGCTGGATGCACTCCCCCCTCACTTCCATCTCATACAATCCCTTTCTTCCTTCAAGATACAGCTCAGGCACAACTTTCTACATGAAGTCTTTCCTGAGCCCCGCAACTGCCAGAATCCTCCCTCCTTCCCCTGCATTTAACTACTTTGCATTTATTTTTATTTAATCTGTTCATATTTATCATAACGAGAATATACATACATATATACATGTGTGTTTATACATATATATGTCTCTCCCATTAGAATGTACACTCTACAAATATGGTTCATTTCATTCACTGTATTTATATCCCCAGTCCCTAGCACGGTGCCTGGCACATGATAGGCCCTTAATTAATTCTTGTTGATTGATTGATGGAAGTTTTTCTAGAAACATCAAGTCTAAATCTGACTCTTTGTAACTTCTACCTACTGCCCCTAGTTCTGTTCTCTGGGGCTAAGCTATCTGCTCTAAACAGAATAAATCTAATCTCTGGTACGGGTGACATTCTTTCAGATAATTGAAGATAGCTATCACTTTCGCCCCTAAGTCTTCTCTAATCCTCCTATGGCATGAACTTGAGCCTTGAAAGATGAGAAGATTTGGGCAGGCATAGAGGGAGAGAAGAAGGAAAAGCCTGCAAGAATGCATGGAGCAGGAAATGGTGGTCAGGTCTGAGGAACAGTTAGAGGGCCTGTCTGGGTAGAAC
Organism: Petaurus breviceps papuanus; assembly: GCF_028583685.1. Lineage (NCBI taxonomy): Eukaryota > Metazoa > Chordata > Mammalia > Diprotodontia > Petauridae > Petaurus > Petaurus breviceps. The sequence goes on along the minus strand of NW_027185754.1, from coordinate 19,862,668 downwards.
AAAGTCATAAAGGAAGTAATATTGGGAGGAAGAAAAAGGCAATGAATGTACGTAAACACTAGGTTGTATATTTTATCCAGAAGCAAAAGAGAAGTCATCACAGAGGCTTGTAAAATGACCATGGGCCTATCTGGGGGGGTGGGGGGGGGGGGGGGGAAGCTCCTACACTGAGCTTTTTCTCCATAGGATAGAGGTGAGGGCTGAGACACAAGAGGACTTTTCAGATGAGGTGAGCAAGAGTGAGAGAGACGTTAGTATCAGACTCTCAATAACACAAATTGATCAGGTATCAAATTGACTAGTTTCTAAAATAACTTTATCTCTGTTTTTTAAGGTTACCATGACCAAAAGACTCAAAGTCACACATGTTTCTGTGTTGGACAATAAAGATCTCCCATAATTGTCCTCAAGTGAGTGCTCACATTAGGAAATCACTTCAATTACTCCAAAAAACCTCTACATGGTTCTAAAAACATAGGACTAACTAGAGTGTGGGTGTATCCATAACCCAAGGGGGTCTGCAGAGACAAGTCACTGGACTGAAGAAGTCTGCAAGGGTGTGCAGATACTTCAGTCATGGCCATGGCCCCCTTGGTCTGGGACCCAGTCATCCAAAGGGCTTGTCTGAATTTAGGAAAGGTCAGACTGACCAAACAAAATGATCTATGGCTTCTGATAAACCTTCTATTGTTAAAAAAAAAATCATGCCTGGTATTATTAGCCTGACAGAAACACAGCGACCTCTTCCAAAATCAAGCTGTGAAGGTGGATATTGATTGAGAAATAACTTCTGAGTCATGATTAAGAAAAGGTTGAAGCCATCTAGGATAATGATGAATGTAGTCCCACCACTGACAATTATCCTAAGGGGAATTGTTCTGTTTTGAACATATCTGCTAAGTATCCCATGAGCACTCTGAGAAAGGAGAATTAAGCTTCTGCCAGGGCTGGATTTTCAAAAGACACTACCATTCAACAAGTTCTTATTACACTCCTACTGCATGCAGTATGCTGTGTTAGGGGAGAAACAAAGTTTAGATAACACAGTCCCTATCCTCAAGGAGGCTACACTCTAGTGTGTCAAGTGTGTATGTACAGAGGTGGGGTACTAAACTGGGGAGTGAACAGAATAGTATTGATGTGAATCCCTAAGGGTTAAAAATAATATTAACTTTTCCTTACATTATATTATAATTTTTATAATATAACATTTATAATATATATTATATATAATAAAGATAAATAATAAAATATTATAATATTTCCTTATATTATATAATAATAAGCTTTTCCAGTACTTTGTGAAGCCCTTAGTTTATTCTCTAACCTGAAGATATCCTAAAATCTCTTCCTCTTACTTGAAATACCATAAAACTTTCCCCTTATCCTGGATCACAAAATTCCTTGTTTCCCTCATCCTGGGTCATAAATTTTCCCCTGTCTCCCTTATCCTGTCCTTATAAAAACAAGCCCCTGTCCCTCTATAAAATGCTAGTCCTTCTTTCAGGGTTAACCCACTGCTTTTGCATCAATAAAGTTCCCTTTGGTTAGGAGAAAATCATCTAAGTGAATTCTTTCACATTCAAATCTACTCTCCCAACTCTGACCTCAACAGCATTCTTAAGAAATAGTTTTGTAGGGGCGGCCAGGTGGCGCAGCGAGTAAGAGCACCGGCCCTGGTGTCGGGAGACCTGGGATCGGTTCCAGCCTCAGATACTTGGCACCCACACAAAATAACTGGCCGCGTAACCTTGAGCAAGTTACTTAAAACCCCAATTGCTTTAAAAAAAAAAAGTTTTGATATGTTGGTATATATATAGATACAGATACAGATAAATATATGTGTATCTATATGTAATGGTAATGGGAATTTGAAGATCTTCCCTGCCCCTTAATAAACCTAAGGGAATTTGAAGACTTTGCCTGCTTTGAAGATATACCTTGCTCCCTAACAGGCTGAAGGTAATCACAAGGAGCCCATGGTAGAAGTTTGCTGAAGGGTAGAGCAGAGCCCACAGGAAGCTGGGAATCAGAGCAGCTAGAGGGTAGGAGAGAGAGGACACACCCCAGGGAGACAGTTAGGCGTGTGAGTAAATGTTGGTTTGTGGGAAGGCTAAAGGATGCTTGGCTCTCTGTGCTGTTATGGCTTATTAACTTCTTTGCTACTATGATGGAATTGGCTTACTGGTTTTGGGATTCGGTTTTCTAGTGTCAGAATAAATGTTTTGCTTCTATTTTCTATATGGAGAGTCTGTTATATTTTGTGATTGATCACTATGCCAGCATATTTATAGTGGCTGTCACCACTATGAATATTGTGTTGGAGTTACACTATACCTCCACCATCCTAACACCTTCCCAGATATATACCTTGCCCTCATATATAGCCAGACATATGAGCACATGCATTCTCTGTCTGTCTGTCTCTCTCTCTCACATACACACACACACACTCACATACACACACTCACACACACACTATACCCCATCTAGCTGGGCACCAGCATGTTGGATTTTAAGCCTCCTGGCTTCACAGGGCTCTGCTTGAGACTGAGTCTTTGTTTTATTAAAACATGGCTAGAAAATGTTTTATACAAACCAGCAAGTAGATACAGAAACACAATAGGTAGTACATGCCCCTGATGGGGTGGACATGGCACATATCTGTTCTTATGGTACAAATGTATGTATGTTAACGGTTCACGTCACAGTGCTCCTTGCCTTTTTCATGTAAGTCAAAGTTACAATACAAAGCAAAGTCTACTTGTCAGCACTGTTTGTTGTTAATTCTTCATTTTTGAAGAGGACCAGTGACATCACGATGTTGGGGTAATGGTGGATGATGAGTAGACAGATGTCTTGATTTGAACATGAATTGGATTTAAGTGAGGCATAGTTGCACAAAATTGTCACCTTCCTCTTTCTCCTGAGTCACAGTCTTGTGGCAGGACAAAAGCCGAGACAAGTGGCGATGGCTGAGGATGTAGTGGATGGCCCTGGCATCTTCAGAGTCTGACCAAGTTCTAAGGGCTCCCCAACACCTGCCTGAGCCGTCGTCATGGTCGTTTGAACAAACTGTTCTCCTCTGCCCATTCTCTTGGAGTGCAGGGGATGCTCAGCGAGGATGAACACTTCAGCTGTGAGGGCTTGCCGAGCCCTTTTCAGGGCTGCTTATCTATCTTGGGTGCCCATCTATCACCCACCTCTCACTGGTGGCTCCAAGAACATGTAGCATTTGCAGTGGTCACACCCTGGTAAACCATTCCAGCAGACAAGCTAAACCAGGCTGAGGGTAACTGACAGGCCTCAAGCCCTCAAGTGAGTAAGGGGAATGTCTACCCCAAGCATGTTAAGACCATGGGCACTTCAGTATTGGAACAAAAGGGTGAATGAGATGAGTATGTCCTTCCTAAAGCCCACACCAACCAACTCCTGAGCCTTAGATCTAGAATTAAATAATCCAATCAATCAACAAGCCCTAATAAGTATCTATTATATTCTAGCAACCATACCAGGGGTTACAAAGACTGAAGTGAAACAGTCCTGACCCTCAAGGAGCTTATAGTCAATTAGGGAAATAAATACAAATAGAGGTATATAAATAAATACTGGCTAATCTGGGGTGGGGGGCAAAGTAGGCAGGCACAGGAGGTTTAGAGAATAGGAAAGGCTCCAAGTAGAAGGTAGTGTTTAAATTGAAGCTTGAAAGAGACTAGAGATGCTAAGAGGAGGGAATGCTTTATAGGTATGGGGGACTGTAAGGGATGATTGGATTTTGTTTCCACAGAAATTATATGAAGCATAATTTGTGAAATCTAATAAGTCATACTGATGGCAAACTGATGGTAGTGGAGGGCAGTGGGGGATGTAGGCCACCTGTTAATCAGCATATCTAAAAGCAGGCTCCTCTTCTTTGATTCTGAGAAGGCCTTTTCCTGTGTATCCAAAAAACCCTGCCAGACCAGGTGTGGCTCACCAAGGATGAGGTCCACTGACCCAGACTCTGTCTTAGATAATGGGAGTCTTCTTACAGATATTCTGGGCCGAATCTTCAATCACAACTTGTGTCAATTCTCTCAGCAATTGAGAAAATTCCTTTTTCGTGCTAGGGAAATTATGAAATCTGATGTAGACAACCTAAGATGAGACTAAAAGCATTTTATGGACTGGCATTTCCTTTATTAGATAAAGTATAAGTAAAAAGGGAGATGAAAAGGGGGGGAATTGAAATGTGGGAATGAGAGATTTAAGCAGGGGTGTAAACCCACATGGCGGTAGGGTTTAGGTGTTTTTGGATAAGCTGTGAACCCTGAAATGCCTGGCCAATGAAATACAAGGGGGGAAATGCAAATCAGAGTAGAAATAATAAAAAGGCTTTGTAATTGTCTTGAAGTGTGCCTGTGACTGCTAAATTACCCTTTTCTGCAAGAGGATGAAGGCCAGGTCAACCATCCTAAATGACCTGAAATAATAAAATCTTTCCTTCATTCACTGAGGGCCATGTGGAGTTTTTTGGTAAGATGATTGTTTCTCACAGGGACAGGCAATGAAAAGGCTAGAAGAAGGGAGGTAGAGTGTTATGCAGAGGACATTAAGGTCAGTTTAGCTGGACCACAGCATGAGTGCAGGGAAATGTGCAATAATATTATTGGAAAGGTAGTTTGGGATCAGATTGTAAAGGACATTAGATGTCAGAATTTATAGTTGATCCTAAGATAATAAGGAGAGGCGTCCAGGTAGCTCAGCGAGTAAGAGCACCGGCTCCAGTGTCCGGATGACCTGGGGATCGAATCCGGGCTCAGACACTTAGCACCACATCCAGAAATAACTGGCTGTGTAACCTTGAGCAGGTTACTTAACCCCGATTGCTTAGGGGTGGCCAGGTGGCTCAGCAAGTAAGAGCACTGGCTCCAGTGTCCGGATGACCTGAGGATCGAATCCGGGCTCAGACACTTAGCATCACACCCAGAAATAACTGGCTGTGTAACCTTGAGCAAGTTACTTAACCCCGATAGCTTTAAAAATAAAAAAAAGATAATAAGGGAGCCACTGGAGTTTGTTGAGTGGGGGAGTAACATGTCCATACCTATACTGTTAGGGAAATCATTAGGATAGCTATGTGGAGGATGGACTGGGATGGGACAAATTTGAGGCAAAGAAACCAATTAAGAGGTTATTTCCCTCCCCCCCCAAAAAAGGTTATTGCAAATGGTCCAGGCAGAGGGTGGTAAGAGACTGGACTAGTACAGTGGCTATGTGAGTGGAGAGGAGGTCTCACCCTTCTCTTACAGAGAAGGAAACTGAGGCCCAGATAAGAAAAGCAGCTTGCTGGAGGTCACACACGGTTTAAGTAGCAGAGTCAGGATTCAAACCTAGGTCTGCTAAAACTAAATCCATTACACCACACTGATTCTCAGTAGCTCTGAGGATTCAGGTTATAGGCAAGTACAGAGCATAACAGTGGAGGAGTTGTAATAACCAGTGTGAGAAAGAGAAAATAAAGCTCTGTGTCCCCAAAGCCCATAGCTCAGGCTGCTTGAAATCCATAGTGAGTAAGCTCATTTGCTTCCCCCCTCAAATGTTGAGTGACTCCTGTGAAAAATAGCTCAGGAAATCGCCATTCTTTTTTCTTGGTGGTGAGCTTTGAGGTATCTGGCACTTGGGGGAATTTGATGGGAGTGAGAGCTTGCTTCCTATGTGTAATACTATCTGCTCCAGTCCTGAGAGACTTTATTATAAAAAACTTTTTACCATCCCGACCCAACATTTTCTGCAAGGGGTCATTGGTTCAACCTATTCTGGATTCACCATTTTTATCTCTTATTGTTAAAATCACAGATTTTTCTGAAATGGATGGTCACGTAATTCAAGCCTTCTCCTAGGTAGTAATCCCTTTTTTAGTATCTTTGAAGTTGGTCGCCCATGCTGTGTTTCAACATTCCCATTCAACTACCCAAGAAGATAGCCCACTGATGTACAACATTCCCAGTGAACTCACTACCCAAGAAGATAGCCCACTGATGTACAGCGGAGGTGTCAAACTTAAATTGAAATGTGGCCACTAATCCTTACATAAGAATGTATGCAGCTTACATATTAACATTATCTGTGTTCTATTATAGTTTTATTCATTTTGTTAAATATTTCCCAATTACATTTTAATCTGGTTTAGGCAGCATTGAGGAGCTTTATGGGGAGCATTAGGATTCACGTGTATTTGACACCTCTGGGGTACAGCCATAACCAGGGTAAGCCTATCAGAGTACCAGTATCCTCCCCAGAAGGGCTCATAAGAATATGGGGTCAGAGATTTGGAAATTAAATGAAATTTGAGGACTTTTAAGTCAATCCTCTCATTTTTATACTTCATGAAACTGAAGGCCAGAAAGGTGATTTGCCCAAGATCACACAGGTAGAAAGAGAAGACATTTGAACCCAAGTATTCTGACTCCAAATCTAGTGTTCTTTCCTCTCTACCATGTGTATTTTTTCTCTTGTGCAATCCTAAGACCATAACCACCATAGTAGCTTGTGGAAACTACTCCCCTTATATTTCCAGGGCATCTATTGCCACCTGTTCACTTGCTAAGTGTCAGCCTCACTCCAAAATTATCTGTCAAGAAGCCCAGCAGTACCTCTCCACTCCCCCACCTAGCCTTCCCTCCAAGGTCCTGTCACTCTAGGGCTCCTCTACTAAGGGATCATCAGCCATACTCAACCCCTGTGTTTAAATGTAAGTGAGTCTCTCTCAGACAACTGCACCTAGGGTCAATCTCTCCTTTACTTCCCATGACAATGTCCCTATGGGTTTATTCTTTCACAACACTGGTCTACTGCATACTGACTTCCACCCAGGTGAAAGAATTTTTACCTCCTCTACGCTGTTGGAAAGCTCAAGTTCATAGGTTTTTACATGTAGCTCAGCTCTGATGAGCCTAGGACCAGAGGTTTATGGATCTGGAGATGGAAGGTACCTTATAGAAGATACACTGTAAGGGGAGCGGATCAGGAAAGGCTTTTTGTAAAAGATAGGATTTCAGTTGGACTTGAAGGAAGCCAGGAAGGCCAGGGAGTGGAGATGAGGAGGGAGAGCATTCTAGTGACAGCAGTGAAGCTGCCTATAGTCAGGAAATAGATAGCAAGGAGGCCAGTGTCATTGGATCACAGAATGTATGGCAAGAAGGAAGGCAGAAGAAGACTGGAGATGGAAGAAGACAGGAAAGAACCTACCAGGTTGTCAAAGGTTCTGAATACCCAACAGGGGGTTTTATATTTGAGCCTGAAGGTGAGCGGGAGCCAGCGGAGTTTATTGATTAGGGAGGTGGGGTGCACTTTAGAAAGATCACTTTGATAGATGAATGGATAGACTGGAGTAGCAAGAAACTTGAGGCGAGGAAACCAACCAGAAGGCTATTGCAATAGTCTAGACCTGAGGTGATAAGGACAGGTGATAAGGGGTGTCAGAGGAGAAAAGAGAGCACATGGGTTATTGTTTGTCCTTTATTTATAAAGAGCGAAAGGGTGATGCCTTATGAGTAAATTGGATTTAAATGAGGCAGAGTTGTACAAAATCATCAGCCTCACCCTCTCTTCCAGGGAAATTAAAGTCCTTTGGCAAGACAAAAGTCGGGATGAATTTTTTTTTTAAAGACACAGTTTAAATTTAATAATTTATTGTAAATTTGTGGGTTCTTCCTGCATTGCAATTTTGATGACACAATATTGCATCATGTAACTGTCCAAGTCATTACATGCACATTCCTGCAGATGCATGCTGGACTTCCCAACAATGCACAACATGCTAGCCTACCAACAATTGCTCGTTAAGACCTGTTGGTAGACGTGACCACTAACTGGTTATAAAAACCGATTATAAAAATCATCTATTTTATATGTAAATTATAATCTTATAATTATAATGCAATTATAAAATATAATAAACACATAGTTATATATAATATAGAAATAAAATTATATAAATATAACTATAAAAATTGAATTTTGTGTGTTTATTTGGAAATTAATGTAATCACTATGACTCTAATTCTGTTACACAACAGATGAAACATGTAAGAATGGTTTTTCAAAATTTTCTTCTCTCCTCTCCTTATGCTTCCACCACCCCCTTATTTTTATTCAATGCCTCCCACTTGTACCGTAGGCTACTATGGCCCCACATTTCCCCCATCATTCCAGTGCCCCCATAGGGCAGCATCATCCACTTTGGGAACCTATGGACTACAGAAGAAGAGAAAAAGACATTGACAGAGCCCTGGGGAACTGCCACTATTATCTGGTATGACCTGGATGAAGATCTAGCAAAAAAAAACTGAGAAGAAGCAATCAGGTAGGAGAAGAACCAGGTGAGAATATTTAAGTGTCACAAAAACCTAAAGAGATAAGAGTGTCAAGGACAAGATTGACATTGTCAGAGGTTGCAGAGAGGTCCAAGTATGATGAGTGTTGAGAAAAAAAGTCATTAGATTTGTCAATTTAGAGATCATTGTTAACTTTGGAGAGAGAAAATTCCTTTGAATGGTGAGGTCAGATGCCAAATTGCAGAAGGTTAAGAAGAGAGTAAGAAGAAAGGAAGTGGAGCTGTCAGTTCCAGATGGCCTTCTCAAGGAGTCTGCCAGAAAAGGAGGGGGGAGCCCTCTGGGACAATTGCTAGCAGGAATGAATGGAGCAAATGAGGGTTTTTGAGGATGGAAGAGACATGGGCATATTTATAGGCACTAGGAAAGGAATGGGTAGACAGGGAGAGACTAAAGATGAATAAAAGAGTGGGGACAAGAGAGGGTAATTTGCTGGAGAAGATGAGATGAGATGGGACTACTTGTACATGCCATGACAAGAAGGGCTACTTCTTCATATAAGATGGGTCAAGGAGGAGATAGAGAGGAAAGGCACTCCATCTGAGTGATATAAGATAAGAAGACAGGAAAAGAGGGATCTTGGCAAATGACCTCAGTTTTTTCAGAAAAATAATTATGAGGCAAAGTTTTTAGCTGAAAGGGGAGGAGTGAAGAAGGGGAGCCATGGAAGGTTTGAAAAGGGATAAAAAGTTTTGTATAAGTTGTGTGATAGTGAGTCAATTAAGGAGGTTTAAATGGATTGCCTTGCCACAGAGAGGGCCCAGTTGAGACTGCATAACATAAATTTGTAGTGGACACAGCATCATTTTGTGATTTACTCTTGCTTTCATTCAGCAGGGTATGAATTGGATTGAAGACAGTGAAAGGTGGGTCATCCAATGCTTTGTCTTGGCAGGACAAGTTTGGAGATAGGATAAGGAATTGAGAGCCTGGAGAGAAGAGTTGAACTGGTTTACCAAAGTGTCAAGATGGGGAATGGAGGAGACTGTAGCCAGCACAAGGGTGATGGCCTGTCCTCCAAATGCAGGCTGACCAGGTCAGAGTCAGGGGGACTAGAACCTCCCTGGTTCTAGATGCAAATGCCTCTATTAAAAGCCTAAAGTCATTAGCTTTTGTCGGTATTGATTCATAGGGACATTGCAATTCATGAAAACTGTACATGAATTGTCATCTAACCTGCCTCTCCCATCCTTAACCAGGGCAGTTGATTTTTAAAACCCAAATGCAATAATTTACAATTCCACCTATTTAATATCATCTTGTTCAAACCTGTCAAGATCCTTTCAGATCCTGACTCTGTTTGCTCATCATCCCAGCTTTGTGTTATCTGCAAATTTGATAAGCATGCCATCTACACATTCATACAAGTCACTGCTAAAAATGTTGGACAGTTTGAGATGAAGACAGAGCCCCATGGCTACCTCCTAGAGACTTTTTTTTACTAGATTGACATTTAGGTAGGTGACACTATCTATCACCTCAGCAAAGACCAAAAGAGGAAGGAGGTAAGAAGAACAAGGAGAGAGAGATTTAGCCTGGTACAATGGAAAGATCACCAGTTCTAGACACAAAACACATGGGTTTAAATCTTACCTCTGACAACAGCTGGTTGTATGACATTGGGCAAGTCCCTTAACCTTCCTTGGCCTCAGTTTCTTCATATGAAAAATGAGGGGGTTAGACTAGTTGTCCCCTGAGGCCACTTGTAGCTCTAGAGCTACGATCCTAGGAGCCTTCTGAAGGGAATAGGTGGGCCTGCCTGTGCAACAAATGTTTTCTCTGTTGCCTGCCCTTTATACCTCCCTGGCACATCTTTCTAGAGTCCTTTGGGAATTCGAAACTAATTTTCCACCATCATTAGTGATGGAAATATCTTCGTGCTGCCTTTCATTAGAGCAAAACACGGGAATAAGGAGAAAGGGAACACACTCACATCCTCCTCTCACTGGTAAAAGCCATATGCAAATAATTAACTGAGGCATGAAGCAATAATTAAAACTTCCACAAAACCTCCTCATTAAGGGAAGCTGTGTCTGAGCCAGGGGAGAGGTTGGCAAGGACCCCTCCCCCACACCGCACAGATGGTTAATTGTGGCCCAGGAGGAAAGGACCCCTGAATGCTATTGCTGCAAACCGAAGACAAGCTCAACCAGGCTCTGCTCCCAGACCAGGATCCTCAGTCGGTCCCCAGTGACAGGATGAGCTGACGGCCTTGGCAAGGGCCTGGGGTCGTTTCAGCAGTCCTGCCCTGGACCTACTCACTGAGGACATATGAAGAGTCACATTCTGAATGCAGTGCAAATGGGTGGGTAAGGTGGGCTCCCACAAATACAGCGTCTAAGCATGTCAAATACGGCTTAGGTCCCTAGCCTCCTCTCGGGTCTTTGTTTTATAAGAGCAGAGGCCAGACTGGTAGGAGAAAGCACATCTTTCACATATATCTTGCTGTCACCTGTAACACAAGTGATCTTGCCTTGCTTCCCCTGAGCTGTGTAACAATCTGCAGCAGGTGAAGAATAAAGATCCTTGCTTTTATTTTGTGTGACTGTGTGGCCAATGCAAGATCAGAACTGACGGGTCTGAAGCAGCACCGAAGGCCTCTGTAGTGGGGACTGACATCCTGGGACTCACACCTCAGCTCTCATACTTTACTGGCTGTGTGAGTTTGCTGACTTCTCTGTGCCTCCATTTCCTCAACTGTAAAAATCCCTATAATGATTTTTGTACTACATATGTCACAGGTCTATTGTGAGAATCAAATCAGATTATGGTTTACATATTAAGTTCTGTATATGTGTCCGTGATGCTTTTTATTATCATTATTCACACAGAGCCACATGCTGTCCAGGAGCTGGGTTCTAATCTTGATTTGTGCTACCTTGAACAAGCAGCTTCAACAGACCCTGGATCTCAGTTTTACCATTTGTAAAATGAGAGATTTGGGCTGAATGAATGCTAAAAAGCCATTGCAATTGTAAATTTAAAATCCCATGGTCTCCCTGAAAACTTTGATTCAGAAGCCTTCATAAACAGAAGGTTTCACACAGTGCTGGCCGTGGGTCATGAAGGAAGCAAGCTCCCCAGCCATGGTAAGCAGAGCAGGCATGTAGGAAGAAGGAACCAAAGTGAAGATACATGGCAGACATTATGCTGGTTCATCTCTGCACTAGGATCAGCTTAAGTCAATCAATTCATCATCAAGCATTTACTTCTGTATGTCTGGCACTGATGAGCTAAGCTCTGAGGACACCAAGAAATGTCAAAACAGTCCCTGCCCTCAAAAGCCTTGCTTTCTAATGAGAAAGTTAATCGGCATTTAAATAACTGCATACAAGACGTATTTAGTGTATGTGTTAACTTAGAGGTGAAGGCTATAATGCTAGAAGTACACCAGGAAATCCCTCCAGCATAAGGTAGATCTTGAGCTGCATCTTGAAGGTAGCTGAGGATTCTAAAAAGGTGGAGGCAAGGGAGGAGGCTTTCTTGGCACAAAGGGCAGTCATGAAAAGACATGATGATGGGAGATGGCGTGTTCATGAGGTAGGAAGAGTAAGTAGACCAGTAAGGTTGGTCTGTGGAATGCAATAGGGCAGTAAAATATAAGAAAAGTGGAAGGGTAGAAAGAGGAGGTGAAGTTGAGAAAAACTTTAAATGCCAAAGAAAGGACATTATGCTTGATTCTGAAAGTAGTAGGGAGCCACTAGAACTTGCTGAGAGGTGGAGTCCTCATCACTCTGACCAGTGTTTCCCATCTGGGGTCTACACCATGAAGGCAAGCAAGTGATGCTTCCTTTAGGATACAGGAACTGGGGGAGTATATTTTCTGGGGCCTGGACTTAGAATGCAGTGCATAGAATGTGGCCCATAATCTGCATCCATCACCAGTCTGAACATAGCAGATTCCCATGTAGAATCTAAGGAGACAAGCCAAGCTGACAGAGAGTTCGGGTGAATGGGGCTAGCCCCAGATGCCTGATTTAAAAGTCTACAGACATCCTCAGCTGAGTGCAGCAAATTGTTTGGAGATTTTTGCCTTCTCAGACCTTCTTTTTGATCCAAATCCCACTTTCCCTTCCCTTTACTGATTTACTACTTTGGTGCATATGTCTGATTCCATCTCTAGACAAACAGTAAAACAAAGGCATGAATAATTATTTACAATATAAAAGCTATGGTAAAGATCACAGCCAAAGTCACTTTTAACAATCACTAAAACTACTGTCTTCTCCTCAATTCTGGAAACACAGTCCTGCCAGTCATTCTTCTCAGGATACGAATTTTTCAAAAATATTATTCATGCTTCTTTGTAAAAGAAGGGTTAAATCCAGTTCTCTTAATACATTTTCTCTTTCCTATCTTCAGCCAACACATTTAACAGTCCCTCCAGAATGACAGTTAAACTTTCAGTCTCTTTACATACTTCTCATGAAATGACATTTAAATTGTCACTCCAAGATGACATTCCCTTTTAAAGATACAGAAGTGTTTACAGTCTCTGTGAGAGATGCTTTTGAATCTAGCGTTACTCATGTGTTTTGTATAAACCTACACATGCTATCGTTACCGTCTTCATTAAAATGTAAGCTCTTTCAGGACAGGCACTTTTTTTTCTTGCTTTTGGCTTTATATCTCCAACACTTAGTGCAATAGTCTGGTATATAGTAAGCATTTAAGAAATGCTTCTTTGCCTGACTGATATGTACAGCAGAAAGAGCACTGGATTTGGAGTCAGAATTTGGTTTCAAATCCAAGCTCTGTCACTACCTGTGGAACCCTGTACAAGTCACTTAGTCTCTCTAGGCCTCAGTTTCTTGATCTGTAAAATAAGGAAATTGGACTAGCTGACATTTAAGGTCCTCTATCTCTAAATCTATGACCTGTCTGCCCAATTTCTGATACTGGCTCTAAATCCCCTATCTTCTCCCTACTCTCCAAGCAGGGAAAGAGTCAATCAGAGTCCATGGGCAGTTTGCTTAGTCACTTAACACCAGCCTGGGACTCACCCAGGGACAGACAACAATACTGGAAAACATCAAGCACATGACCAAACATCAAGCACATGACCACTATTGTTGTTACGAGCAGACTCTAGAGACAGACTGTTTCTCAGAGCTGGGCAGGGATGACAGGTGATTGACAGGAAATGTAGAATTTGCTTTGGGGATTCCCCATCTGTTCTCAGAAAGGAGGAAAAACAAACATGCCTCTTTTTGTTTTTCATCCTCTGTCTAGTGCTGTCCCACATGACTCTGGATGAGTTCTGCTCATCAGTTCAACTATGAGTTGGTGTTCACTGTACTACGAGCAACCCAGAGATTGTAAGCATCTTTCTGGAAAGCCTTTCCGCCTGCCTGCCTATGGCTGCCCAGGGGAGGCTAGAAGAGTTGGGTAAGTAGCTCTGACTTCCACAGGCTGGCTAACTCACTGTTGACAGTGCTCTGAATTGGTCTAACTACTTGGAAATCAATGTGGAATTATGCAAGAAAACTTACCAAACTTTTCATACGTCTTGACCCAGAGATTCCTCTGATGGGGCAATACTATCCCTCTCCCCAACCAACAAAGTTACTGACATCCAGAAAAGACCCAGATGTATAAAAATGTTCGTAGCAGGATTATTTGAGATAACAAAAAGCTAGACACAAAATATGTATCCAACTACTGGGGAAAGGCTGAATCAATTGTGGTATATGAATAAAATGGAATACTATATGTCATAAAGAATGATGAATAGGAAAAATCCAAAGAGACATGGGAAGACTTTTATGAAGTGGTACAGAATGAAGGAAGCAGAGCCAAAAGAGCAACACACACAGTTACCTCAGAGATGTAAATAAAATCAACGTGGAGAGTCAACATGCTGTCAAAGCTAAAGGACACCTTCTCTCCTCTCTGTTAACAAGCAATAAACTAATTGTTTTAGCAGAATGTACTTTGTAGGTGGGTTTGTTTGTGTCTTTGTTGGCAAGTATCCTTTGTAAAAAACAACAACAGAACACATCAATAATTTAGAAGGAGAAAAAAAAAAGAAGTTGCTATTTCCCTAGATTATCTGGACCACCCAAGAACAGGATGAGGTAGCTAAAGTACTATATTCAGTTTGGGATACCATACTTTAGCAGAGATGTTGACCGACTACAGTATATCCAAAGGAAAACAAATATCACAGCAAAGACATAGAGAACATCCCATAGGAGGATCCACTGAAGCAACTTGAGGTCCCTTCCAGCTGTATGATCTTATGGACCTCTAAAATGAGCAGATGAGATGGCTAAAGCCAAGATGATTTGGGAACAACACAACAACTGTCTTCAAGAATTTGAAGGGTTTCCATGCAAAAGATATTAGAGTTATCCTTCTTGGCCCCAGAGAGAACTAGAAGTAACTGGTGAAGGTTAGATAGAGGCAGATTTTGGCTCAATGAATGAAAAAACTTCTCACAGATTAGAGCTGTCCAAAAGTGGAATGTGGTACCTCTGGAGATAGTGATTTCCCCATTAGTAGAGTTCAAGTGCAGGTCAGATGGCCACTTGTGATAAAAATGAAGGAGGGATGACTATCCATACAACTGTTGGATTAGATGATGTCTGAGGTCCCTTTTGATATTGAGATTCCGTGGTCATGGTAGGGGAGCATCAGGTAGACTTCACTGGGGTGCTCTGGGATGGAACTAGGATGTTACCTAAGAGGTCAATCTACAGAAAAGTTGGATAGCCAAGGCAGAGCTGACAAAAATGAAAAAGTGCAAGGAATATAATGAGGCAATGAAAGGCAACATGGTACAGGGGAGTAAACAGTGGCTCTGAGCCAGAGGACCCAAGTTCAAGACCCGTCTCCAATATTCTGTGTGCCTTAGGCAAGTCAGCAAATCTTCTTTGGCCTCGGTTTCTTTATATAAAAATGAGAGGCTGGACTAGATGAACTCTGAGATCCCTTTCAGCTCTGAATCTATGAACTTGAGCTGCAGTCTGAGGCATGCAAGAGTCAGCAGTGAGGTGCAATGCTGAAGAAGCTGGCAGTAACTAGTCTCCAATAACTATGTGAGAGTTCTAGAACACGTTCTGTTTCTCTGTGTGTGCACATAGACCACAGTGCCCAGATTTACTTCTGGTAATGTCCTGCTGCTGTGACATAGCTGACCATGTACATCGTGACCTCAAATTCTCAAAATAAGTGAGAAGATAAGAGAATTTTTAGCTTCCCTCAGTGAGTTCAAGCCATCAGACCCACATAAACTACATTGCACATGACCCTCATCAGAGCGAATCTAGAGAATCCTGCATATAGTTCTGAGCCTCACAAGTCAGAATCTGTCCAGAGAGGGCACACCCTGCGGATTTTGACAAGATGAGACTATTTAGAGGAAGACAGGATTTTAATGGACTTGTATGGCATGGAGAACCAATGTCCAAGAGCTCTGAGTTTCCATCCGTTGGCAATAATCACTTAGATGCAACTCAGGATGGAAGGTGACTAGAAACCACACTATACAAATATTAACATAAGGAACTAAGTTTGCTTGGCCTCAAGAAGAGAATATTTAGGGGGGACACAATGACTGGCTTCAAGTATTTGAAAAGTTGTCATGTGAAAGACCTATTCTATATCGTCTCCAAAGGCAGAACCAAGAGCAATGGGAAGAGGTTGAAGGGATGTTGACTGGAGGGATCTGAAGAAAATACTTCCTGACAAGTAGAGCTGTCCCAAAGTAGAACAGGCTGCTTCAGGAAGGTGTGAGTCTCTCTTCAAAGACCTTCAAGCAACTGCCAGCTGAACGTTTGTCAGCAACATAGTAAAAGTAATTCCTAATCGGGACTAGTTTGATAGTGGTGATATCCGAGGTCTCTTTCAATTCTGATACACTGTCACTCTACAAGTCCCACCAGCCATGTCTCCCATGTTAACTCCAGCAACTTCCTCCTCAGGAACTGCCTTTAGATCACAGTGGTTTCCTTATTAGCAGCTCCGGCCTGCTGCATATGTCATACAGAGCTCCACTGGAGCAGGGAGAGCTATGGCACGTGTGAATAGAAAGCAAAATGGATAGGTCTGTTAAAAAGAATTTAGATCATGCATGTCAAGTATAACACCAAAGAAAACACTGTGAGAGCCTTCAAAATGAATGTCTGAACACAAGAATGAATGCAAGTCAGAAGAAAGCTCCTAGGGCCTCCAGGGTGAGACAGAACAGAACCAGGACAGCCAAGCCCCAAGGCATGGTTCTGCTAAATTAGCAGCCAAGTTCTCTCTGAGACTGGGGTAGAAGAAAGAATAATATTTGGTACAGCATGGTCTCCATTATTGATGAAACCAAGGCAAGTAAACAAGTGGATAATTTTAATTTACTTATTGATCCTTTCCAAGTGAATATTCACATTTATTCCCAATCAGAGCCCATTTGTTTATATTCTGGCCCCCTTTTTCATCAGCTGGATCAATGGCCCTCTGAAGAAAGCATTTAAGCCACATGCAAAGAGGAGGGTATTGATCTCATATGCATGGCTCTGTAGCAGCTGTCTGGAGGAGGCAACTTGAGCTCTAAGTGCGTTCTCAAAGTCAAATCCCAGGAAACCAAACCGAGTCCCAGCTTCCTGTACTCATTAGGGTACACAGAGTTTGTATTCCTCTAAAATAAAGATGCCAGAAAAGGCATAGAGATGCTTCTAAGTTGCATTTGTCTCACTGTCCCCTCTTGCTCTGTCTGTGAGACTTCTCCCTCTCTTCTCTCTTGCTCTCCCTGACAGACTCAGAACTCATCAAATGCAATTTTCTGCTTTTCATCCAGGAGTTTGGGTGACTTTCTGCCCTGCTGGGAGTGTTATTCAGAGGGTAAAGGTGTGCTGAACACCACAAACACCCTCCAGCCAATCCCAGATGTTCAGAGAGCCATCCAAAGCCTGAAGGTTGGATCCAACTTCAAGTGGGATTAGAGATAGATGGCACATTCTTCTTCCCTGGGGATTTTGACAAGACAAGGCTTTTGTGAGGAAGATAGGATTTTAATGGATGTGTATGGCAAGGAGAACCAATGCCCAAGAGCTCTGAGCTTCCATCCCTCGGCAACAATCACTCAGATGCAATTTAGGTTAATTCTTTTGCACAACACCTCTGCATTCATAGCAGCTTTCAAAACCCCGGACACAATATCTGGAAATGCAGAGTCATGGAGACGAATGGGACTTGGGAATCAATCATCCTTTCCCCAGCACTGAAAATCAAAAGCCAATCTTCCGATTTCTGGTTTAAGGTATATGAGGTGAAGACCAACTTCCTTTAGACCCTATTGTTTTAAGATAAGATGAAGTGATTTTAAAAAGTACAAATGTTTCTCCCCTTGGATGCAGGGGCATAAATCACCAGGTCTTCTAAACCCTCTCCCTTCCATTGATCCCTTCGTGAACTAAGCCAGATGGGTTCAGATATGAGCATGATCTAATATTCCCCTTTGCTTGATTTATAGATTTCTTTGTGAATTACCTGGGCATAAAGGAGTCTTGCATTATTCCTTGTGTGCCTGTCAAATTAAAGGAAAATATTCTCATTGACCTTTAAACCTGAAAAAAAAAAACAACACAAAAAACTGGGGACATTTTCCAGCATGTATTAGAGAGATCTGGCCCTTTGATGCCAATTAAAGAGACTGTGATTATGAGAGGGGCCTAGTCCATTTGTGTTGTGTGTAATGGTTTAATTTTGCTTTAAAGCATGCATTGGATAGAGAAGGAGCAAATAAGCTCTATTAAAAATACCCTCACGGAAGAAGAAAAATGGAGGGC
Source organism: Petaurus breviceps papuanus (assembly GCF_028583685.1). Classification (NCBI taxonomy): domain Eukaryota; kingdom Metazoa; phylum Chordata; class Mammalia; order Diprotodontia; family Petauridae; genus Petaurus; species Petaurus breviceps. The sequence goes on along the minus strand of NW_027185754.1, from coordinate 19,844,517 downwards.
AGTTCAGCCCCATGTGTGCCTTAATTTACAGAAATGAGCAAGGATTCTAAGAACTCAGCACAGTTCCTTTCTGAGAGGAAAGAACATTCCTTTAAAATGTAACTGAGGCAGAAACCAAAAGGCAACAGTAACTAAGCTTTGGGGAGAGGTCAATATGACTATGACAGGACCAGCCCTCAAAGTCATTTAAATTAATGTGTCAAACTCTGGACATGGTTAGGCAGGCTTGAAGTTTACATACACACCAGCCAGGACTAAGGGTGTGCTAAGTCAATTCCCATTGCAAAGTGAATGTTCAACTTAAGAGAATAAATTTTGCAAATGTGATTCCTCCTCTCCCCAGCCTCTACAAATATCTGGGGAAAAAAAACACAAAAAAGGAATCTTTGCCCTGCCCCCCCCCCCCCCACACACACACATAGCATCCATTAAGGATGGATCAGATGCTATCTGCATTTAGGCATTTTTCCTGATCTCTCCTTTCATATGAACTTTATGGCATCTTGAGTGTGTTACATTAACATGCACATGTGTATTATTGCTACTTCTTTATCTCCTCTCTTGGACTGTGGACTCTTTGAAGGCAAGACCTATATGATTTCTCCTTGGGTCACTCCCAGCACCCAGAATATTGTTCTGTATGTAGATCGATGATACATTTTTTTTTGGTCTTTTTGGAGGGGAGAAGGCAGGGCAGTTGGGGTTAAGTGACTTGCCCAAGGTCACACAACTAGTAAGTGTTAAGTGTCTGAGGCCGGATTTGAAATCAGGTCCTCCTGACTCCAGAGTCAGTGCTCTATTCACTGCGCCACCTAGCTGCCCCCGACGGTGTGTTTTTAAGGAGGGAAAGAAAGAGCCAGGAAGGAGGCTTTGACATGTGATGACAGAGTTTATGACTTTCTTGCTGGAAGCTATGCTAGCTCTTTTAGATCAGAGTCTCTGTCCATCTCCCCCATCTCTGGCTTGTGTCATCCTTGGGGATTTTCTATGTAACTCCCTCTATGTAGACTCTGAATTCACTGCAGATGCACTAGGTAAGACTTAGCCCCTGTCCTGCTACATCTCAGAGCCCATCTTCCCTTGTCCTTCTTCCAGCTTCTGAAAAATCAGAGTATTAGCACAGTCATACCACCAGGCCCTTTATTTCCATGCACTTTCTTCACAGTTCAAAGCAAATAGCAGCAAGAAGGGAGTTCTCCCAACCAGATTTCTGAGGCTACTTTCCCTTACTTGTGGAGAAGTTTACCTTATAGGATAGGATTTCAGCCTATAGACCAGGGGTGGGGAACCTGTGGCCTTGAGGCCCTCTAGGTCCTCAAGTGTGGCCCTTTGACTGAGTTCAAACTTCACAGAACAAATCCACTTACTAAAAGGATTTGTTCTGTAAAACTTAGACCCAGTCAAAAGGCTGCACCCAAGGACCCAGAAGGCCACATGTGGCCTCAAGGCCATGGGTTACCCACCCATGCTCTAAACACATGCCCAGTTTGTACCTAAATGGTGTATGCCTTCTACAACATTCCAGACCAGAGCTTCCCAGTCCAAAGTTGGCAGGATGTTTTTCACTTGTCCAGCCAAATTCTGCCTCTCTGAAAACCCTCTAAGTCCCTATCAATGCCTTCATTAATTCAGACAAAGAACATATTAGCTTTTGGGGGGTAAGGGGAGTCCGTGCCACACTGTTGACTACTGAAAACTTTTGTAGATGTCTTTTTTTCCCCTCAGATCAAGAGTTGTGACTTCCCTTTCAGGAGTGAGCAGTCCACAGACCAGATGAGGACCCAGATAATTAGACACTTCCTCTGAAAGGAAGCACTATGGTAGGTCATAGACAAGAATGGAAGGCATGGATAGTTTGCCATTTACTCTACAGTGCTTGGCAAATAGTAAGCATTTAACAAATGCCTATTGATTAACTGATGACATGTTGTTGGAAAGTGTACCCACATCACAATGTTATTATGAAAGAATTGCTTTTCACTCTCCCAGGGTCTCAGAGACAATTGACAGCTCCTTCCCAAAGTGATTATGACCCCCCCCCAAAAAAAAAGGTGACTGATGCATTTTCTCAAGGAGGGGGAAAGGGCAAGAGGGAGAGAATTTGGAACTCTCAATTTTTAAAAATCAATGTTAAAATTTTTTTACATATAATTAGGAAATATTTAATGAGAGGTAGATAGACATAAAGAAAAGCAACTGCTTCTCACAGATTACTAGCTATTCAACAGTCTCAAATTACTCTGTTATTGGTTCCTAACAAAGTAAGTGACCCACTTATGATCTCCAGGTTCTTCTGGGATGTTCCCAAACTAAAGACAAAAAGAGCCCAAGCCCACAGACAGTAACTAACCATGGAGGAGATGAGCAGCACAGTCTCTGTACTTAACTAAACGATGGACCTTTTTCAATACATAGATTTTGATGCCCACATGTGCCTTAGGAACATTTTAGTCTTCAGTATGACTTATTTGTAAATTCACTATTTTATTTCGAGGGAGCCTTTCATGAACTTAATCAAGCCTCATCCCTTAAAGAAATATCCAAGATGCTCCAGGAAAAATCTGACAGGTCAAGCTGTAGGTGCTCTAGAGAGAGAAAAGGAAAAATAATCCATTGAGAATATGGGAATATCTTACTCTAAATTCTTTATCCATAAACTATGAGCAGGCTCAAGACTTGGCAAAAAAAAGAAAGAAAAAAAAACAGTCTTATTTTGCTGTGGAAGGTGGTGGCACAGAAAGAAAAGCACTGAGTTTAGCATCAGAAGAACTGGTTCAAATTCTACCTCTTCTACTTAAGATCTCTGTAACCAGGGCAAGTCACTCAAAATGCCTCCTAAGGAGTCAGTTTCCTCATC